>NC_042288.1:1230786-1303286 GCF_901000725.2 Takifugu rubripes | reverse complement strand
GCGCACTTCACCGACGTCATGGACGTCATCTTCGTCACGCACCTGGTGGAGAGGCTGACGCGGCTCGTGGGGAAGCGTAAAGACGTGAGCGGGCTTTTTTAACGCCGTCGCGCGTCATTCCGATGAATCCGGGTCGTGTTTTCGGGGCTCCCGTCGTGGACCAGGAAGTCCTCCTCTGTCTTAGCTTCTGTCCCTCCAGAGTCCACGTTTGGTGGACACAAAAGGGCGTTGGAGACACTCCGGCTTCGATCCTTTAATTGATTGCAGACAGCTTAACTTTTGGCCGGATTCGGACGGATCGCGGCTATGGAGAGGGCTTCCGGGTTTTGGCGTTCCACTTTACGGGACCCCCGGGCGACCCGGAGGTCAAGGCTCTGCGAGAGCGCCGGCGTCGAGCTCGGCGGAGAGGATCGATATTTGCTCTCCTCTGTCCAATTACTCATCGGGTCACTCGGGAGGAGATGTCGCGCGAGGACGCTCCGAGTTTTAGCATTCCCAAGGCCGCGCCGCGGAGACCGCCCTCATTTATCCGTTAAAGAAGAACATAATTAAGCAACAATGAGAAATGCAGCCAGTAAATAGTGGCGTGCCGTCCCAGGGAGGCGATTACGGCCCATCGGGGCGGCTAATCTAAATTAAATCTCGTTTTAATGAACGGAGCGGCGGCCGCCCGCCTCGGTTCCGGATGCTAAACGTGCCGGTTGTTGCGGATTGATGCTGATTGATGCTAACGCCTGCCCGTGTCCCCGCAGCTGTGCGGCTACATATCGGACATCGCCAGCAACATGATGCTGGTGGAGGAGCACGTCCTGTGGATGGCGCAGAACGAGGCCAGGGCGTGCACGCGCATCGTGCAGTGCGTGGAGCGCATCGCCGACCTGGCGCTGGCCGGAGACAACCGGGCCATTTCAAAGGTAAGGCCGACTTTGACACAGGCGGAGGGAGACGGAGATTATCCGACAAAGCGCCCCGCACCTTCGCCCGCTCTCTTTTGTTCTTTCGGAGTCTGGAATAATGGGAAGCTAATCTGTCCCAAGCAGGTAGCTCGAGCGGGACGAGGAGAGATAAGTTGCGTCCTTTTGATTTCCCTCTCGTTTTTTAAGGTCTCCGCTGTCACTCGGGATAAAGGGACCTGCTAAATGGGGGTCGTCGACAAGCTCCTCCCTCATTTGCTCCTTCTTCTCCCCACCAGGTGTCGGCTAACATAGCCTTAGAGGCCTTCCTGATCCGCCCGTCCAGCTTCCTGGGTCTGTCCTGCACCGTGCTCCAGCAGTCCACCTCGCCGCTTGTCTCGCCGGTCGCTGACGGCGAGGGCGACGCTGCCATGGACTCCTTGCTCAACTTCAAATGCCACACGGTCAACAGCAGCGGCTCCCCGGCCAGTCAGCTCAGCAAGGTTAGCCACCGGCTGGTAAACGCGCACGCCTTGTGATGTTGCTAACCGCTGTAGCTAACCCAGTGTGGGCGCTGGGACCACCAAACGCGATGTGCTTTGTAATTATTTGCCATTCTGTTAGCATGATTATTATGACACGCTGGTGGGAAGCTCATCGTCCAGCTGACAGCAAGATGACGCTAGCTGCCGAAGAGCTAGCTTGACTACCCACTTACCTAGCTGTTGTTTTGGGGGGCATCGGTCACGTTTTTGCACTTAATATGTAGTTTGAGTAACGCCAGTCATTGGTTTCAGGCTTTTTCTTCTGCTCTGGATTTTCCTGCAGAGCTAAACTGTTAGCTACGGTGTAGCTCCTGCTGCTTTCTCAGGGTAATGATGGGTGGATGGAGGGATGGATGACATCGGAAATGTCGTCGCAGATTGTTTGTGACGGCAGGAAAAAAATGAGTGATTCATGAGTGACATGAGTAGCTGTAGCTCAATTATTGGTCTGCTTTTTAAAAGACAAAATGTCAGATGGAGTCATTTCACCGGCTCCTCCTGATGCTATCTCTTCTGACATCATTCAAATGTCACCAGGTTTATTGTCTGATTTAGCGAAGGAAAGTCACAAAAATCCGCCTAATGAGACCCGTCGAAGGTCTGAAATCGGCTGTGACGTCGATAAATAATGAGAAGCCACTTAGTCTTCTTCCAATCCCCGTGGTTTCGGGGGCCGTTTGGCGGGAGCGTTTCGCCATCTTGGCGCCGTCGCGCCCTCTTTACCTGCTGAACACCTGCCTCTGACAGACAGATGAGCGTGTGGGCGCTTCCACCAGCGGGTTTGCTTCAGATCCAGTTAAACAGGAGGCGTTATTGGTTCCCCACACACCCGCTAATAGCGGCGAGTCACCTGCGTCTTGCTATTATGGAGCGCGTTACTGCGTCTGATGGCGATTATGACTGCATCGCTGAGTCGATGGCAGAGCGCACGCGGCCGGAGAACATTAAAGAGCGCAGCCGTGCTGTATCTCCATTAGTTTACCCTTTATACAGCAGCGCTATCACATAAATCAAAGAGCCAATTTACAGCAGCGGAGCTCTTGGAGGCGGAGTCACAGAAGCCGCCATTTAAGAGGACGCGTTACTTCGACGTCATAAGTGAGGAAACGTGCATGCGTACATGCAAATGGCACGGCTGAAGTGGGTCATAATAACAGGTACTGTATGTTTTTGATCGTGTGTGTGTGTGTGTGTGTGTGTGTGTGTGGCCAGCTGCCTCCGATGGGATTAATAAAGCTGCCTGAAATCGTGTTTCTCATCCAGCCAATCAGCTTTAAGGATGTGGAGATAAAACTACACGTGTCAGCAGTGAGGAAACCGCCCATCTGCCCGACCAGAGCGAGCAGTCCGTTTATGGTGGACGGAAACGCTCCGAAACGGGCGCCAGCTAAGCTAATTGGAATGGTTGTTTCAGCTGTGGCAGCCTTTTCTCTCCAGGTTCTTTCTGAGGTTCTATGTCTCCCCCAACATAAACGTTCCACGGGATGGTTCTGAGACCCAGGGAGGGCAGTTTTAGGCAGGAGCGTGTCCAGGGAAGGATGATTGCTAAATATGGAGCTACTTTCGCTACTTTACTCTCATTTCCTGCTTTATTTTCACCTTTGCTCGGTCACCGTTGGCCTGATTCCGTGCCTCCACATCAGCTCCAGCGCTGGTTTAACCTGACGGTGGCAGATTTGCCTTGGTTTTCCGACGTCGCTATGACGACCAGAGATGTTGATGGGGGGTGACTATGGTCCTACCTTGGCGTGGAAACAGTACCCAGACAAATAAGATTCCAGCACAAGTCCGCCAAATCCAGCAAAAAGCTCTCAGCGTGTTTCCATGACGACGGGCGAGTGTTACTTTCCTCCGTGTTCTATGAAGATTAATCGGATTAGCTTTTCTCTCTGTGAGCACCACTGAACTTACTCACAGCGGAGTGGTTTTAGGAGGAGCTGGACGCTAACAGGGATCAGGACGGGAGCAGGAAGCTGGCGTTACTTCCTGTTGAGACCGCGTCCCTACTGGTCCTCCGCCGACCTTTGTCCCCTTATTTCTGTCCTCTAATGTCCTTTCAGACGTCTTCAACCCTCTGCTGACGTGAGTCAACCTCAAGAAGGCGAAATAAAACCCGTCCAGGAGTCCAGGAGTCGTTGCAAAGCTCCGGGCGAACTTGACGTTCGCGTTAAGTTAATCAGGATCAACGTGGTGATTTCCAGGTTGTTTTTCTCCTTTCAAGGCGGCCGCTCATTTAGCGTGACACCCATGCTGGGTAATTGTTGAGGGACGTAAAAGGAACTTCAACAGCTTGTAAAAAGGCGGTCGTTCATCCCCGTCGTCGCCTTCTTGCAACCTTTGTTCCCTCTCCTCCACCTCGCGCTGCCTTCGTCAAGCTAAAGGCAGAAACTTTGGCTAATTACTGCTAATCTGAGAGCGTCTCCAGCCTCCCGTCGAGCGGGGCTGATGCTCGAATCTGCGCTCCGTGTGGTTCTGTAGTCGCTCTGTAATCAGATTACAGATGATATGTGGTCATTTAATGATGTCTGCGAATGAGGAGCTTCATTTGGTTAATTAGCCTAAATGAAATGGCTGTAGTTTGTTTTAATCATCTCAACCTACTGATCGATTTCTGATGACTCCTGGTTTCCTGATTCAGCTCTGATGGGATTTCTGCGGGTGTGTTTGTCCCCTAACGGCACAACAACGCAGGCGACGGTGACTCAACTTTACGCAGACCGTTGTGTTGCCATGACAATGAGCTAACCGAGCCTCATCCAGCTGAAGCAAATCTCGCCATTCAGAGGCTCGCGGCGGGCGACCTGAGCCGGTGTTCAGGTGGAGGATGAGACGCAGCTGGAGGTTTAGACGCCGCCTCCGTCTGTGCATCCGATTAAAGCTAAAGCCGCTCAGCGTTTGAGCGGAGGCAGGCACGCAGCAAGCTAACGTCATCTGTGGTGTCAGACAACAAAAAGGGAATAAAACTCGTCCTGAGTTGTGAATGAAGCCCTGTTGTGAGGCAGGAGGCATCTTCTCCCCCACCAGGACGGCAGCGCACGCTTAAAAGTGTGAACTTTGTGTGGGATAAAAACATTCGGTGGCAGAAACACACACGCTCACACTCACACACACTCCCCAATGACTCATCAGTCTGCCTCAGAGTAGCAGCACACACACACTGCCATAAACACACAGCACGGCTCGCCAGCCTGGGAGATGGTGGGGGGGGGGTATCAGCTGGATGCTAGTCATCACGTACCCATCTCATTTAAACCGCGCCGCTACCAGAGGAAACAAGCTAATCTGTTAGCGTTGATATGCGTCAATGTATCAGTCACGTCTGTTACATTCCGAATCAGTTGCGTGAGTTGGGAATGCTAACGACGCGCTGACGCTTCACATCTGTAATCGTAGCCAGCATTACTGATGCTAATGCTGGCGGGGGGGGGGGCTTAGAAGACCTACAAGTGAGCAGACTTCCCACCCTGCTGAGTTTAGGTTCTTTATCAGCTATTACAGATGTGACAGGACGCTCCGCTGCCTCCATTATTCCCAGGGGAGTCACGTGACGCCGTGGCACCTATACGGGCCCATGACAACGCTCTTATCTCTTATCTGTGTGTGTGTGTGTGTGTGTGTGTGTGCTTTACATTACTGATGCTGTTTCCTTCCGTCCTGATGCTCCTCCTGATGACGTGAAGTGGCCGCTGTAAAAGACGTGGTAGCGGGACAGAACAGGGTGGCAACAATCAGAAGGGTGCGGGGGACAAGTCCAGACGTGGCGGGAGGACAAAGGGGGAGGGAACGTTAGGAAAAAACGGAGGTTTCATTCCATCGTTCAAAGGAAACAACAGAGCTCGTCCTTCCTCCGCCGGTGGCCTGATTGTGGACGCCTCCTCTGCTTCTGGTTGGACGGGGCTTTCTAATCAGAACGGCTCCGAAATTACACGCCGAGGGACGAAATCACCGGCCAATTGTGTTCTGCTCGTAAACAAGTCGTGAAATTTGCAATTCCGATGGGACGTCGGGAACGTCGACTTCCAGCCGACCTTTGGCCACTCCCACGCCGCTCAATGAGCCACTTTGTGTGTGAAGATTAGGAACCAGTTGCACCTAAATGACTCAAACCTATGACGTAAGACGTGATGATGGTGGCGGGGGGGGGTTGCGTAATATTTACCACTAGAGGTCCTCGTCTTCCTCGCCCCTGACAGGTAATTAACGGAAGCCTTTGGGTTTTCCCGTCCTCCCGTTCTCAGATGCTTGCGTCTCCTAATTACAGCGCTCAGGGTCGCTCAGGGTCGCGTATGTACATTTCATTTCTTCTCCGTCTTTAATGGGGTGTCTGTAAATGCCTCCGTACCTGCTGGGGTCTTTAAATGCATCACGCCGCCTCCAGGTTAAGGACACAGTCGCTGCTGATGAAATATCCCATAATTAAGGAATTAAGGTGACCAGATCTGACCCAGTTTGTCCCGATTCAGTAAATATGACAGCGGATGCTTAATGTCCTGATAATTTGCGTCTAATTGGACTGTGTTGGGGATGCACGCTGTTCTCTAACGAGCACCTGGAGGATTTGAACTATTGACCCCCGAAGGGCGGGTTGACCTGTCGGGGAGGAGGAGGGGGGGACGGGAGGGGGGGGGGGGGGGGGATCAGCTTCCTCTCCGTCAGATGGCTCACGTCAGATGGTGGTTCCTCTGGTCTGGATCTTTAATCTTAAAGCTCCCATTTTAAACATTAATTCATCAGTTAAACGCTTCTTGCTCGGTAATTTTCTCTCCTTTGTTTGATGAACGCGTGTGTGTGTGTGTGTGTGTGTGTGTGTGTGTGTGTGTGTGTGTGTGTTTAAATTCTCTTCTCTTTAGCTGCTACACGCTAAATGGGGTCTTGTTGAAGCCCCGTTAACAGCCCGCCGAACAAAAACATCCCGAAACACAATGACGAGGCGCTTAATGCCCGAATTCCGACGCCCTTTTTCTGGATCACTGGCGTCAGGACGCGTGCGAGTCCTGAATCCTGCTGTCTGCAGCGGGAAGCAGATCCAAACATTCCGCTCTGCGTCCACAGGGGGCGCTGCTGTGACCCTGTCGCTCACGTAGCTGCTGAATTGCTGCAGCGTTCCGAACTGAGGGAACGTTCCACGACATGTGGTGGTTTCACTGTGGCGCTTTCACACCCTGCGAGGATTGTTCCTTTTAGATCAGACTTAAAACCTCCTCTTTGATGAAGCTTATTGTTACTAATTCTGTAGTTCCAGTTACTATCATAGACAGACAAACTATCATACTTAGGGGGTCGTCTAATCATTAGGTCACATCTTAGCTATGCTGCTATAGGCCGAGGCTGCCGGGGTCCAGAACCATGATCACCTGACAGGCCTCTGTCACCCCACTGGGTCATGGTTTCCTCTCCTCTCCTCTCCTCTCCTCTCCTCTCCTCTCCTCTCCTCTCCTCTCCTCTCCTCTCCTCTCCTCAGGCCCTGGGATTCTGGAAAGCGCCTTAAAACAATTTTGATTGTAAAAGACGCTCTATAAATAAAGATTGATTGATTGATTCCTCTCGGCGTTAGCGGCGTTAGCGGCGTTGGCGGCGTTAGCGGCGTTAGCGTCCGCCTGCCTGGGTTTATTCTTATCTCCACATCCTTCCTGCATGTGCAGATCACACGCGACGCCAGAAAGACATCCAGCCCTGTTTTCAGGGAATTAGGGGAATTGGCCCAACAAACAGGCCCGTGATGCAGCAGTGAGAGGCCATGAATGCTAATCACGTCATGAAAGAGAAACGGGGGGGGGAGAGTCGTCCTCCAGATAGAGTGAAATTGGAAATGAAATACGGTTTGAAAAGTGACAGAATAAGGAGGAGAAAGAGATCCATAAAATAGGCGGGGAGACCGATTCAGCTGATGCTGAAGCTGCTGCCGTCACAGGCGGCAGGTCAACAGTCCTGGGGGGCCTTCCTCCTCGGCTCCACTGAACGAGAAGCTGATTTATTGACCTTTGTCATGTAAAGAGAAGTTAATCCTCAATGTTCCGCGTCTGCCCTGCGCTGGGGTTTCTCTCAAGTGTCAGAGCTGAGGCAACGTGAGGTCAGAACGGGAGGTTTTTGTCTGAAGACACATAAACGTCCTCTGACAATCGCTAAGCTAATAGCTAAGCGCGTTTGGGTTGTGGATTTCGTTGAAATTGATGGTGTATTTATATGATCTTGGGATCTGTGAATGAAATGAAAGTTTTAGCTTAGATGGGTAGAAATAATGGGCACAATCACCACTATTGTAAAGTTCAGTTCATCAGCGACGGATTCGGGACAGTAATTCCACTTGGCTGCTTTTGTTTTAGCCATTTTATAACAGATTCCGTATCGGCGATGCTGATATAAACGCAGCAAAGTCGATGCCAATACGAGAGGGCCGCTGCCAACGGGAGCCTCCGGCTCAAATGCGAGTGGTCGAATCTCTGGGAGTCTTTTCTCCCTCACGGACAAACTTAGCCAGCAACTAGAAAAAGCCCGTCTGCACATAAAACTCTGAGATCCACCGAGTCAAACTGCTGGTTCCATCTGGGAATGACAGCGTCAACCTTGGTGACAGCTGCTGAGGCCTCAGCTCCGGAGCCAATTAGCTCCCACTCCCATTCACATGACATCAGGTCGTTAAGGCCGACTGCCTGCCTCTCGTCCAGGGGTGGGCATGGAGGGCCGGATCCAAGCCGGACCTTCTTTCCTACAGGTCAACACTCACCTGGGGTTGGCTCCATTTACCTTGGTGAAAGCGGTTTCTCCCTGGTAGGATGCAAATCCCGCCTTGAATTCAACCCTTGAGGACTGGATTTGACCTCCTCTGATGGGCAAGTCCAATCCATGAAGGCTGGAATCCAGCCGGGTTTTGCATCCTACCAGGGAGAAACCGCTTTCACCAAGGTAAATGGAGCCAACCCCAGGTGAGTGTTGACCTGTAGGACAGAAGGTCCGGCCTGGATCCGGCCCTCGAGGTCTGGATTTGCCCACCCCTGGTCTAGTCCCTTTCTGCTCCACAAGTCAGGGCTCAATCGACCCCCTGTGCTCAGGACTCCCTTCCTGTCCTTCAGGAGACGCCTCTTGACAAAGGTCGGATGCCCCAGCAGGGAGTCCTCTTGTGTCCAACCCCCTCTGTGTCCGTCCAACCCCCTCTGTGTCCGTCCAACCCCCTCTGTGTCCGTCCCTCGTGCTTCTGTCAGCAGGAGTCAAGCGGCTGCTTTCATCACCTCCTCTCACCTCCTGCTTCACATGTGGTAATTAGGAGTCAATGAATCCAACATTGGGACGCTGCAGGAGCAGGTTGCCCAAGGTCAGGGTTGTGTTGAGTGGACCAGGCAGGCACAAATACTGTATGGACGGAAGTGATCGGGCCATATCTCACCTCCTGGACCAGTTAAAGCTGCTCATGCGTCCACCTCCAGGATTACAATGATTAAAAGCCAAAGACGGCGGCCGGCCTACGTGTCCGGTAGGAGAGTCCAGGTGACCACGTGACCAATGGACGCCCCTCCCTGACCCTGTCCTTTCTTATTCTGGCGTCTCTTCCTGTCCTCCGTCCGACTTCCTGCTGTCTGACAATCCGAGCCACAGTGGACCATGTGGGCCCCCTTTCTGGTTTTGGAATTACCGAATAGTGTCCCCACCAAAAATCTCAGGAATGCAGTTTGGTGTTTGCTGGTGGAACAGGAGCCGCGTGGTTCCGGGACTGTTTGGGATCGTAGGAGGGCGGCCTGAGTCCACCTTCAAGAACAACTCAACGTTTGTTTGGGTGGATGGGAGCCACCGGCCGGCTCTGACGTCCCGATGAGTTGCTCGGCTGCGGTTTGGAGACATTTGCCGAGTCGTGATCACAGCAAATGAGTCAATCAAGCCACGGAATTTCACATATTACTGCATCACAATGCCGGCAGGAAATGAAACCAAGTCCAGCTTTGAAATTCCAGCCTTATTTCCGAGCTTATTCACACACACACACACAGTCATGCTGGTTTGAAAATTACAGCCTTGTCTGCATTGTGTGTGTGTGTGTGTGTGTGTGTGTGTGAGTGTGGGGGGGGGGGGGGGGGGGGGGGGGAGGGCGTTCCTTACCTTCTCTGCAGTGTGTGTGCACGTTGCACCATTTAGGGATCCTCTAGTTTCTGAGACTTATGGGGAGAGTTCAGGGCACCAGCAGAGGGAATCTTCTGGATTTTCACTGCTTTTCACCTTTAAATTCCAGGAGCAACTGGGCTCCCTTTTGGGTACCACCCCAGCCTCCCCCCTCTCCCCCCACCCCTCTCGCTCTCTGCGCCTCTCTAATTGTCCCGCCTCATGTGGAAAGACCGGTTCTCGGCTCCCCAGCTGCTGCTGCACTGTGCAAAGCTGTAAATCTGGCACAGCGGTTACGAGTTCTCCCACAACGTGTCCATAATTTTAGATTTAGTGAAACAATATAAGCTGCTTATTCCTGATGAAATGTAAACACGTCCCATTCAGGAGCAGCGGAAGAAATAAATATGCCCGCCGAGCTCACACAGGCGGCGTTTTGCTAACGAGGTTTACGCGGGGAATGACTTCCCGCTGTTTCCAATGAATTAGCTCATTAGATCTGATTCAGCGTGTTTCCGGCCGTAGCCGAATCCATCTGCGGATCACATCGGAGATCTCGCAGGCTAATCACAGCGTTCCCTGGAAAGGTGCAGCCGCTTCGCCGTGCTCACCGTCGGCCGCCGTGGCGTTTTAACGCGACTGGGCCGATTCAAAGATCAAATCCGTCCGTCTCGTCTGTCATTTCACGCCGCTTTATCTCCACAGCTGTCAGGGAGATTAGGTTTTATCAACAGTCAGTCAGATTCTTTTGGGCTTTCTGTCAGCTTTTCCGCACCCTTCATTCATCATCCCAAATGTACGGTGAGATGTATTTTTCCCTAACAGCAGCTCGGTTAGCGTAGCTTAGCTTCCTTTGTCTGTATGAGAGCCAGTCGGACACCAATCAGAAGCCCCAGGGACAAACCCCAATCAAAAATCCATCATGCTCAGATTAAAGTTGCCACAACTGGAGGTGAAATCAGCGAAAGGCATGAGAAAATCTCCAGGAGTCTGGATCACACCTGCTTCTGTCTTGGCTGGTTTACCTCAAGCACCCCGACAGGATCAAGAAAGCTCTGCGTCTGACACGTAAACAGACGGAGCGACTTCATTCCTCATTTGTTCCACCTCTCAGGCTCAGCCTGACGACCCTCTGCCCCCCCCCGGCGCTCTTCTCGGCTCGGTTCAGAACCGCGGTGCAGGATTCAGGAAGCACGTTGGCTCTTCTGTTTCACATCTCGGCTGTTTGATGTTGCTAATCGTCCACCTCAGGTGTCGGTTTACGGCGGCGTCGGGCCGATAGCATCGTTTTATACCAGCACTTTGCGTCGCGGCTGTCGCGTGGAACGACACCTTGATCCTTTGCCTCTGCGGCGTCCCGCTGTTTTGTATTCCGATCCACATCCAGGTTCTGATTCCAGTGATATCGGTGTCGGGGTGGCTTGCGTGTTGCCTCTGTTCAGCCTAATATGCGGCAGATACGGTGCAGGAGCGGACCGCGGGCCCGGAATGTTAACGGCTGATCCGACCCAACTGCAGCGAGGAAGACGGGACAGCGGATGGTGACATTGGTGTCGGCCCAACTGTGCATGTTTCCCGCTGCCGCGGCGCCAAAACCGCGCGGTTCTGAGGTGTGATCCTGCTGGATCCTGCAGCGGAACACCTGTATGTGGGTAGAGGAGAGCGACAGATGTGGCTTGTTGGCTCCGTTCAGCTCCCGCTCTCACACCGCTGAAGTGTGTAACCTTTTCCCCGGCTGGTGTAATCCGGCGTGGCAACAGCCCGCGTTCTCCTGGAGAGCATAAGCAACTCACAGCCCTGCTAATCCACGCCGGAGCCCTCAACTCTCTCCGACTGGCGTCCTAAGACGAGAGATCATCTGCCCGCCGTTGCCAGCAGAGCGGCTCATCTTGTTAGCCGCGCGTTCATGCCGCTTACTGCTTCATTGTTCTGCTGCTGGATGCTGACGCAGGTCCTCCTCTGATTGGCAACACTGGAAATTGTGGGAGAAACAAATAGCGTTTTCTTCGCTTTCGACGTTCCCCCGATAATTGGCGGAATTTTTGAACCGCGGGGTCGCGTTTCAGTTCCGCTTTGAGGCAGCTGTTGAAAGCACTGCAGCAAAAGGAGAGCGCGACCTCTGCGTGCTTCAGCGTCTCCGAGTTAAACACACTCAGGAGGGAAACTCAGGCAGGATGGAGCAGGACGGAGTGTGTGTGGAGCGCAGGTGTCCGGCGGGTCCCACACCTGTGCAGCAGCTCTATCACTGACACACTTCCTCTCACCTTGGTGCAGCGTACCTTTCTCCTGATACCTGCCGTAGTCACAGCGCAGCCATGGCGACGCGTCTGCAGACGCAGCAGCGTGATTTTATGAAGGAAGCACCGATTAGCCCGAGACTAGCGTGGCTAACGTTTGATCTGCTGAGCTTTGATGTCAGCTGCTTCTTATCGCCTTTGATCAGCGACAATATCAGACAAATGTGCACGAGCAGAAGTGTTCAGAGATAGGTGAGCTAACTGCAAATGCCAGGGGAGGCACAGGAACCGGAAGAGTCCTATTTTTGACGCCGACCCGTGCATCATTTTAGCATAATCGCTTTGCACGTTACATTCAATTATCCCACTCTGGGTCACATTTCCAGCCAAGGTTTTATTAGAACATACGAACCTGCCGAACGCTTCAAGGTCAAAACGGGTTGATCTGATCACAGACCGATGTAAATGACAAGATTATCTGAGATTAAATCGGAGTGATCAGACAAGGGTTGCTGGTGTTCCTGACTATTATTTGGACCTTGAGGTTGCGTAGCAGTGTTGCTGGAGGTGTCCCGGACCCCTCCCTGGATTGGTGTTTCTGGCAGAGGATCAGAGGATCTGGTCGAGATGTCTTTTTGAGAGGATGCTCTTGGTGCTTGTTGCTTGTTGCTTTTGTAACGTGAGGGTTGGTGGTCGAAGGATCCCTCTTTATAAAAAGGGCAGATTAAACTCATGACAGACGCACTTCCTGACACTTGCTGACACATGACTGAAACTGACCAATTATGAGCTGAGAGGATTTAGACAGGTGACTGTTGGCCAATAAGAAAAGGCTGATTCATTAATATTTAAATACAAGAAATGTGTAAATAATAATTCTGCCAACAAAAGGATAAATAGCTACTAACACTGTGAATATATCATATCAAATTATTACACTTATATCTGTTGTTTAACATGAATTCACTAGTGAGTGGAACGGCACCCCTGAACCCGACATCTCGCTGCTCCTTTTGGCTTCTTTGGGACTTTTCCCGCTGGTCCGCATGGATGTGGTCTGGACTGGGACCTGTGGATGACAGCTGGATTGAAAGGCAAAGACAGGATCCTGGAATAGAACTGAGGAAGGTGTTCCTTACAGGACGGCTGCGTCTGTCCTCTCTGAGCAGCAGCAGATAACCTGGACGACAATGAAGTGATTCTGTCTCGGCTGCTGGACGGAGGACGTTCATAATTCATAAAAGTTTGATAAGGGGCTAAAAGCCTCCCTTTACTTGGACAAAAAGCAGGCGGTGCAGCGGAGAGGAGGAAACAGATGGAAGACAAGGACGATAGTCCATCAGGTAGAGAAATGATGGTGTCTGAAAGACACCAAAAGGCACAGAAAAGGTGAGAGTAATTAGAAATGCGGAGGATGGAAAGAAAAAGACAGAATGAGAGATAGAGCGCAAGGCCGCCATAAATAAAGCATGAATGGGAGAGAGAGAGCGCACGAGTGAATTTCAAATATTTTGTTCCCTGGAGGAGGCTCAGGTTGCCATTACTGTCACATATCCCAAGATTCCTTTTGCACCACCATGAGTCTATGAAGAAAAATAGTGAGCTGCACTGAGTCATGGTGCACGGCAGCGTGCACGAACCTGCCGCTGCAGAAGGTCTGTATTCTGAAGGGCGTCCTGAAGACAGCCCCCCCTCAGCCGAATTTAAATGGAGTTATTATGGCAGATGACCGATAGATAGATGATATCGATAGGGAGAGAATTGCCCCCCCCCCCCCCCCCCCCCCCCCCACCCCCCCACCCCCCCAGGGCTAGCTGACCATGTGTTGTGTGAGGTATTTCAGGTGCTTTCTTCATCATATGCAGCGTTTCTTAAAGTATGATGCTAATGTTTGAAGCCCATTTAAAGGATGGAATAATGGATAGATCCACATCAAGGATCATCTGGGATGAGAGCATGGAGCCTGATTTACACTGGACTGATGCTAAAACTGCTCTGATCTGGATAACTGAGGGCCTACACACACTTAAATGTGTTTTCAGCGTTTCACAAATGTAGGGTTGTCGTGACAACTTCCAGCTTAGAATCAGGGGCGTGTCTGGACCCCCCAGGCAGTGAAATCAGTGCCTGCGAGCCTCTCCTGACACAAGGTCGACCAAGTATTTACATTTATAAAGCTTCATGCTGAAAGGCTTCTGTGTGTACCAGAATACTCATCCTGGCACCACCTGGATTTAACCAAGCAAATAGGTAAGAACCTCCTGTTGGATAATTATTGCCTGGCAACATGTTATTAAACCAGAACCTGAAGCAACGAGCAGCTTCTCATTTCTATAAGGATTCATCCTGTGGTTGTGGGAAAGATGTTGTTCTCTTTGAGAAGAACCGTCCAACGCATTAAAAACTGGGCGGGATGATGGAGATCCAGGATCACTTGAAGGTTTGGTGAAATCAACTCAAGTAAAAACAGCAGCAGAACTCAGGGCTGTGTTTAATAGAGCGAGTAAGAACATTTCCACTTGTCACAATGTGAAGGAACTCCAGGGACTGAACAGCTGTGGAGCCTTCAGAAAACCGCCAATCAGTGAGGCTAATTGGGGAACAGGCTTCAGCATAAAGACTCTGGAGCAATGGTCCAAATTCACCCTGTTCCAGAGTGCTGGGGCATCAGGGAGAGAAGAGAGGCAGATGAAGTGATGCCCCCAGCATGCCTAGTGCCTACCGGACCAGCCTGGGGGGCAGAGCTCTGATCCAGGGCTGCTGCAGGCCATCAGGTCCAGGTTCAGCAACAATTTGGGCCAGAATGAGGTCAGCTGACCAGCTGAAGGTACAGAATGACCAGGTTCTTCCATCAATGGAGGTTTTCCCGATGAATGTTGGCTGGAAAGCTGCGTGGTGGGCATGTCTTTAGCATAAGGATGTTCAAGCTAACCTGGTTCTGGTTTGTTTCAGGTGTGTTTGATCATCTGTTTGTTTGTGTTCCATTTTTAAGAGGTTAAACTCTTAAAACATCTGTCCAGAAACTTCAGTCATGGGACAAAAATAGAAGGTGGCTGTGAGTAAAATGCTGCTTTATTTTAGCGCTAGTCATCATTTCATGTCTGCTCCCATTTCCTAACTGCTTGGTGTCTTTATGGAGCAAGCAGCATTCTAAAAATGACACGACGGGGTGACACAAAGATCACTTATCTCCTCATTCTTTAGGATGTGTGCTGTCACATCCCATTATGGTTGATCAGCATTGGGAACAGAGTGCCCCCCCTGCAGACTGACAGGAAGCGGTGATCTTGCCCAAGACGAGCATTAATAGGTCTAGTTTCATGGCGACGCCGCCTGCCTCTCGTCTCAGTCTGCAAACACACACTTCCCTTTTGCTCTGCCCCCCCACCCCCCTCCAAAGAGGGTGACTCTGCCCTGTGACACTCTGAACCTCCTGAGCTCCTGTTTGCCCTGACATTAAAGAGTCAGGTGTGCTAATGCCAGTGGCGCCATAATTGCATAGACTGAATATGGTGTCGTCCCTCTCCCCTCTATTTTTATCAGGACAGGCCCCCAGAGCGACGGGGGTTGTTACCAGCTAATGGTGGCAGAGTAACAAAGGGCTGAAATTACAGTTAACACCGTGGATTTAATGGTTCAATAAAAGTCCTTTTTTTTTCCACCAACAACTGCTTGCCGGCTAACACCCCACCACCACCACCACCCACCTCCCACCCCCCAGCTCTTCACATCTAATGCCCTCATTGTCGTCTGGGGCTTTTTATGTCTGCTTTGTCATCCAGCCTTTCGTTAGCTTTTCTTCCAAGACAACATTGACAGTAGAAATGATCTATGTAGCGCTGCGTCATCCATGTATCTGGGGGAGAGTTTAATAGTGTTCAAAGTGTGAAGGAAGAATTGGCTTAAAGGGAAAACTTCTTTTTCCCCCTCGAAGAAATCCCATCCCATGTATTTTGACATGTTTTGATGATACCTGTGGCAGCTACAGGTAGACGGTTGGATAAGTGTGTGTCCTCATTTCTAAAGGAATGTCTCCCAGGGGTCCGAGTGTCTCTGTCAGCAATGAAATGTGGGGAGAATCTTGACATTGGAGCAACATTTTAGAGATCTGACGGTGTGATCAAGCTTTGGGTTGACTTAACACAGTCAAAAATGAGCTTCTGCAAGCTAAAGCGGATTTATTACTTTAATAATTAATATAAGCAGATATGAATTGAGAACCCAAGAACCTACTAACTATCAGACCTCTCCAATAGTCCTGGATTGACAGTCCCTTATCAATTTGCTCCTTAGACCACCTCTGACCCATGTTGCTTTGTAGCAGGGTGCATTATCCAGCTGAAAGAGAACGCAGTCGTCAGAGAATCCCGTGTCCATGGAAGAGGGTTTGTGATCTACAGTAATATTTAGCTTGGGACTAAGTGTCAAAGTAACATTTAAACCAGAGGTGTCAAACTCAAATACCCAGTGGGCCAAAATTCAAAACTGGGACAAAGTCACGGGCCAACATTGATATTTATTGAAAAAAATCTTCCTCCAGCTATAACAGGGAACCTTTTGAAATATATGTATATATATTTAATAAAATACCATATATATATATATATATATATATTTAATAAAATACCAGCGGCCCGCTCTAATAGTCAATTGGTATGGCTTCGCGGGCCAAATATTATTACATTGCGGGCCAAATTTGGCCCACGGGCCAGAGTTTGACACCTATGATCTAAACGGACGGTTGAGCCTAAGCTGTCCCAGCAAAACATCCCCAAAGCAGCACACTTCATGTAAGAGACCTGTCACCTCTCTATCAGAACCAGCTAAGTTAACTCATCTGTTGGACCACTTGGATCCGGCCTTGGTCCACGTCTGACAGGTCTTGACCGGTGCAGACTGGGGACAGCACACAGAGTTGCTCTTTTGGAGATTCTCTGACCCAGTGATCTAGCGTCCCCATCCAGCCAAAATACTGGCACGTTTTCCCCTCACATCACATCAACTTTGAGGACAAAAGTCTTCGTTTGTTTCCTCATATATCCCACGTGACGTGATAAAGTGATGTTCATTGCTGTTCACATCACCTGTCAGTGGTCATGATGTCAGTGGTTGTACAGTATGTATAATTTATGGCCATATGTCACCACATTGTACTAACACAGGTTGTTGCTCAGGCGCTCACTCAGACCTTCTCAGTCTCCTGGGGTTGAGGAAAAGAAATCATGCCTTGCCTCTTCTACTGGCTCCTCATAATTTATTCATCAGAAGCCCTCATCTGATCATCTCCATTCATCAGAGCTGTGTGTTCCTGTAAACACCGCACAAGTACAACGCAGTAATCCCCCTGAACCTGTGTTCTGGAGACGGTGGTGCCAGAATGGGGCCAGCAGGATTTTGGAATGTTGGAGAATACAGGTGGTGATAAATAATTTATAATGCAAGAAGTAAGGGTGGGTTGCACCCGCGTATATCAGGGGGACAAAACAAGCAGGCATCAAACGGGGCGCCAAGCCGCTGCTCCAGCTCATGAATAATGGAGCAAAGGAACCCACAACCCCCTGTTGTTGCACCACGGCAGTAAACAGGCAATTAGAATCATAACACCTCACCCATGAAAAGCCTGGGTGACCGGCATGGGTGACCGGCATGGGTGACCAACATGGGTGACCGGTATGGGTGACCAACATGGGTGACCGGCATGGGTGACCAACATGGGTGACCGGTATGGGTGACCAACATGGGTGACCAACATGGGTGACCGGCATGGGTGACCGGCATGGGTGACCAACATGGGTGACCAACATGGGTGACCAACATAGGTGACCAACATGGGTGACCGGCATGGGTGACCGGCATGGGTGACCAACATGGGTGACCGGCATGGGTGACCAGCATGGGTGACCAACATGGGTGACCAACATGGGTGACCGGCATGGGTGACCAGCATGGGTGACCAACATGGGTGACCAACATGGGTGACCAGCATGGGTGACCAGCATGGGTGACCAACATGGGTGACCAACATGGGTGACCAGGTTCTGCAGATGGACGAGCTCTCGGGAAGGTGGAAGCAGCGTCCAGAGTGCTGCAGGAGAACTTTATTTTGGTCTTCACTGCAGACTCTCAGTTTACCCTGCTTTGAAAAGCTGTCCTCCAAAAAGTATCTTTGTTCTATATTTATCCTAATGCCCTCATTCTTATTCTGCTCAGGCCTCCTCGCAGATTTTCTTATTCAGTACTTCTTTGACTGGGATTTTCAAGGCTGCTCTCCTCCCAATGCGGTGCAGCATTTACAACCGTTCCTGTCATTTGCTGGTGTCGTGTCCACAATCTTCTCAGCAGCTGCGCGGTCTATTAGGCATAACGCCCTGTAACCCAGGGTCAATCATGGGGCCAGATCACAGGCATCTGTAGGTGACTCTACACGGCCCTGTTCTCCTACAGTCACCAACATCTAAATCTACAAAACTTCAGTATCATCACTCCAGTGGGAGGAAAGCTGCCATGAATCATCTGGCCTTTTTTTCTCCATCATTTCTTGCTGAGAGACTTGAACAAACATTGTAGGACAACAGCCGGGAATTACAGAAGTTATCTCAGCGTGAATGTAACTGGCGGGAATCTCCTCTCCTGCAGCGGCATTGATTGACAAGTTTGGTTAACACCCACTGAACTGTTTGGGACATTTATCTGCTCCCTGCAGCCCTTGGAGGGCACTTTGAGCCGGATTGGCAGCTTTGGTGAGAGCTTTAGGTGTAAATGAGATGCTGGATGTGATACAATGTGGCCTTAAGGAAATAGATGGTGTTAGGTTAAGTCTTACAGATACAGGGCTGGTCTGGAATTCCCGTGGGGGGGGCCTGCAAAGGTCAGCAGCATTTGGGTCTGTATGAGTAGCCAGTTGTCTGTCGGGCTGGCTCTATCTCTGCCGTGCCCAGGGACCCTGAAGTGAGCGCTGTCTACGGAAGGTCATGGCGATAAGGTAGATTGTTGTCCTGCTGCAGAGATATGGAGGCGCTGCAATTACAACCCCATTAATGGAAAAGTCGTTACATATCTGCTGCTCGCTGAGGCGCACAGCCGCCGACACTTCCTGCCAATTGCTCCTCTAAGACCTTTAATTTCACATTGATTTCTAATTTCCACCTTTGTTTCCTGCAAATCTGAACACATTTGCAAGTTCAACTCATTTCATACATTCTGTTTTCTTTGATTAAAAACACACACAATATCTTCTAATTAGACTTGACTATATGGAGAGGTGATACGATCCCATCCATAGATCAGAATCAAATGGTTTAAAAGCGCTACTGTAAAGACGTTTAACCCTCGGCTTTCAGAGGTTTGACGACTCAGACTAACTCATTTCCATCCCAGCTTCCTCCATCCAGGAGGACGACACCATGGACAGGTGGCCAGACAAAATACACAGTACAGACACGTTAGGATGAGTTTAGGCGCTACAATCAGAACGATGACGCGGTAAAACGTCGTGACGCTTGAGTAAATTTAACATAGAGAAAAATTCAAATGTCTTTTACACACCTGTAGCGAAGGTGTCACGGCCACAGTTAGAGAGCATTGAGCCATCAGATTGACTCTGGAATGAAGCTGAGGTCAGCGGGCAGCATGTCGTTGCATCCGGAGCGACGCAGCTGCTTCGATCAACCGTCTCGCTGTGATCGCACCTTGATAGCAGCCCCGGAGACGGTCGCAGCTACTAAGAGAACAATTAGCCTCCACCCTGGAGGCCCGTGGGGGCATGTGGCCAGCTCTTTGACTTGATGAAGCTGCAAATGACCTGCAGTCGCAGCACAAGGTCAGAGGATCACTGACAGAGAACGGCGGCTACCATGCTAAATCCCTTACTTTGATCATTTGTGGTGTGTAGCAAAGACGGAAACGCACATTCTCCCCTTATTTTACCATACAAATTTAAATGTAAACTAGGTTAATACAGGATCCAGGTAAAATGAACGGCCATTAACCCAAGCAATTAACATCGACTTCATCCAACGGTGGTGTATTTCCACAATAAATGACGAGAGAACAACTCAACCTTTATTAATGGCTCCTTGGCTGCGCCAGAGAGGTAAAGTCATTGATTACACAGGTCAACATGAAACAGCCATAAAAATCCATGAAAAATAATCCCCTCAAATCTCTTTATTCTGGCATTAAAGCTTTAAGCTGGAATCAAGGATGACGGCAGCGTTCTGAAGCGCACGTTAAAAGGGCCGAGGAGAGCGCATCACATCACACGTACGCGGATCCAAGTGAAAACAAATCCCAGCTGAATAACTCCTCTCTGTGGTCACTGTGTACACTAAGTAGGGAGCCTAATAATCCCCGGCTGGCTCCCAGCTAATCACTGCTCACGACAGAATCTTCAAAGATTGTCCTCTTGTCTGAAGCTCATGGGGACTAACTCGGGGCTGCAGGCAGATTGGCTCGAATTAACGCCGCTCCGTCCAAGTCGTCTGTCTGTTTATTGCGGTCGTGCGCCACGGGTGGGTGTGTGGAAAACTGATAAATTGACAGCTAATGCAGACACTATTATGGTGTAGGCTTTAATTACAGATGCCAGGCTTGAGGCTGGCTGAATAAGAGCGAAATGTTGCATTGTAATGTTCGCATTCGTACAAATACAGATGAAAATGTGACAAATGGAGCAGCTGTAGAGGTATTAAGAGAAGAGAATGGCTGAGAGCGTCAGACAGCACTGAAGGAAAAGTCCCTCTCTGTGGGACAGTCAGCTGGAACCTTTGGAGAATATCCCTGTTGAACATCCCTGGTGTTGTGGGAAGCATCGAGCTAAACAAGACGTTGAAGACTGTTCACCAAAAATCTCTAATATTCCAAGGATAAATCCCTAAAATTGTACAGAAAACAAGAAAAACTAGCAATATTCACATATTTACAAGATTTACAAGCTTTTTTTCTTTCTCCAAGGCATCTATAATAACAAAACCATGAAAATCACTGATTATTTTGTTTTCCGCCTGTACCGGTCAGTCCGGCTAATCCCGGCACAGCTCCACCGCTGCTTAAAAATAACGCACATGCACAAAACTTCCTCATAACAACACGGTGGCATCATCTAATTATTGGCTTTCATGGTCTGATGGGACAAACTCCAGTCAGGCGAGCTGAAAGCGAGAAAATAATTACAGCCAAAGTAATTAAAAGGAAGTGTGTGGCGGCTGGGTGGTTATCACAACTGTCACCTGCCAGCAGCCAGTCACTCAAATCATCTTTCCGGGGGTTCTGGTTTAAGGGACGCCAGTTTAGGATCCAGGGATTACTCCCAAGCACAGAGCTGACACCCCAGAGTTTGGCTTCAAAACCAACAAACACCCCTTAGATTCCACTTCCTGCTTCCGAAAACACAGCATCCGTGATGCAGCCGATGACAAATGGCCACTTTCTCTGAAATATTCCGGCCCAACTCTGGTTTTCTCAGGCTGCAGTGGTGACATCATCAGTATTGACCAGCCAGTCTTGTTGCCAGCTCATACGCCCACTCAACAAAAGGCTCTTCTTGGAATGTTTGAGCAGGACAAATGCGCAGAACCACGTTTGGCTGGAATGAATCCGAGTCGTGAATCCGGGTCCTTATATCTGTATGTTCCTAACGGTCCATCTGTTGATAAAATGAAGACTCCCATTATTGATGTAGCTGTGAGACGTCACCGGCGAATATTGGGCGCAGGCAGTTCATCCGTGGAAATGACGGAAGCGTTGGGTTCTCCTCGGGTCGACCACCTCGTGGTCCCGGTCCTTTGTGGCGGTGGATTGACGCCACGTTATCACCCCCCATTTAACAGATTGAATGGCTGACAAATCGAATGTCGAGTCCGGGGGAATTCTGATTGAACTACAGATCCCGCGGGCCTACGAGTCCCCCCATCCTCTGCCTACATCCCACTGCAGCTGGAGGAGTGGGGGGGGGGGGGGGGGGGGGGGGGGGTTGTGGATGGGATCCTCATTGATCAAAAGGGGGTGGGGGTGGGGTTAAATCTGAGCAGTGGAATGAGCTGATTATGGTAATGCCTGAACAAATCGATGACAGGGATGTGTGCTTGAGCCCCCGCTCAGGTGGAGGGTCTTGGATCCTACAGCAGGACCTGGCCAGGTCTGACAGTCTGACACCAAACAGCAGCTACAGGTGGCTGATTAATGGACTGAAATGCGATTTCAGCTGTGCTGAAGCTTCGCTGCCTTGGATTTGTCCGTATTCCAGAATCTAATCTGACCTCACACTCCTCCGACCATGGGTGCATGGATAACACGGTGAACGGAGCCTTTTCAAACGCGAAGGCTAACAAAACGAGCGTGACTGGTCTCAGTGGGCAAACACTGTGGGCCTCGTGACGACATGGTTCCATGGGTTTGGTGGTAGCTTTGTAGCCTAACGGCTTCTCTACGGCTTGAACTTTACACTGCAAAAACTCCCCCAAGTCTTACTGTATTCCTTCTATGTTGCGCATGTTGCGAGCGTAGATGCTAAACGTGCACAGCGTGGGGACCCGGGGTTGGTAGCTAGAGCCGGTCCACTTTCTCTGGGTGTTGTCTTTGCTTCGCAAAATAATTTAACGAGGAAAAAGGCTCCGAATATAAACGACTGAGCAAATAAACGCACGTGGCCACAACGTGTTCATTCTTTAGCCATTTCTGGTGCCTCACTGTGGGGACGGTAGACACGACAGCCTGAAACCCTCTTGAGGGGGGGCCGAGCTCCTCCAACACTGACCAGTACAACAGTTAGAGTTTTATTTTGGAGTAGCTGAAGGATTAGTGGAAAAGGATTAATACAGTTTGAACACTGCTTTAGTTTCCTTGCAGATTTGACAGATGTGCCGTAGCGGTGCTCAAGGGCACGAGGGCGGCAGGAAGTTCCAGTTTAAAACGAGGCTGTTGAGGGGAGTCACATCTCTGAAGACGGAGGCTAATGGAGGCTTAAACACACACATGCTCAACCTCTGTTTGGGTAAATGCTGCCGATAGAGGAGAACAATGGAAGTTTGCTGTGATCTTTCAGGCGTCCCGAGGCCGCGACACATCCACGAATGATCCTTATAACTCCCTGGAAACAAGAACGATGGGATCCAGAAAAGGTTCCTCATTTGCGATGAAGATTATTCTCTAAAATCACGGTTGTTTTGTACCATCAGGGGGCGACCGAGGATTCGGTCTGGTTTTCAGGATCACGACAGTTTATCTCAGTTCTTCCCAAACCATAAACAGCCGATGCAACAGCAGCCGCCCACAAGCTTCTAACGGAGGTTATGTTATCAAAAAAGATGAACTTTGTCCCTCCTGTGCATTTCCATTCTCGGAAGTCATTTTAAATGTGGAGGTTTGTTTTTTTGTGTAAGTTTTGTAAATCGGATTTTCCGCTGTAAACAGCAGCTCAAACGTAGCGAGGCTTTGAATGTAGCGGCGCCTGATAATTTCACCTTTTGGCAGCTGTGTTGCCAAGCAGGACGAGTTTGTCCCTGTTCGGTATGCTTCCGTCCGGACCCAGTTGGTGCGTCATGTGAGGGGACCTGAGGCGCCTCATTATGTGGCGCTCAGTTCATTCATCTCCAGCCGTTCTTCTCTCCCCTGAGCATGATTCTTCTTCTTCCTGCAGACAGGCAGGGAGCCCCCCAGGCCCCCTCCAAAGCACCGTCTACAGTTGTACCCATATGCAGGTGTGTGAAGGTGGAATTGATATCGTTTAGCACAGCTGTGTGGAGGAGCCTCGTCGAGCACCTGTGCTGAATTATCACATCACGCCGTCATCGCATCATTGCGCTCAAGAGCAAGTTTAATGTTTTCGCTTTTCTTGGGGAGGGGGGTATGGGGGGGGGGGGGTTGTCAATCCAATCAAGCCATGCATGAAAAAGCAATTGTGCTGTGGAAATCTTTGAGATGTTCAGGGTTTGATCTGAGCTGACAGGAACCTTGAGAAGATAGTTCATCATGGCCTGATGAATGAGGTCCCGACAGTCGTGAATATTCATGTTAACTCCGAGCTGATGTAAAGGCACTCAACAGGCAAACCGCCAGGTCGCCCCGATTCCCATCACCCAGGATATTCCCGATACTTTCTAGCTGATTCCCACTACAAACGGGCCTTTTTTCCTCTTTGTTCCAGTAGAACCGGTCCAGTAGCCAACACTCTGCTCCCCTGTGTGTGTTTGTGTCACATCAGTTTTCCGATGTTCCAAAATCGTGGTCATGGTGATTTAGGGTTGCGTAGGTTAACTCCAATTAAGGCGTATATGTGCGGAGCAAATTGATTTCCTATTGCATTATCTGGGTTCACACTACGCAGCTTTCAGAGTGGTCCCGTTGCCATGGTGCTCAGCCAGTCGGGAGTCTGGAGGTCTGTGGGATGTTCCCACTGCTCCGGCGGCAGGCGTGGCCGACTTCCGTCACCAACCGGTGTCTCGGAGGTGTAGACAGTCGATGTAGACTCCTCGGTTTGGTGGAGGAGAGCTACAATAGCCACAAGTCGTTAAAAAAGCATCACAGCGCACTGTAAAAAATGATGAGTGAGAAATAACCTGGGAGCGGGGCTCCGTTAGTGGGACCTTAGAGCTCATGTGTGGGAAGCTGAGGGGAAAGGGGTGGGAATGAGATGGCTCCAGTAGATGGAGCTGCGACCCATCAACCTTCAGGAGGAGCTGCAGCGGCTGACCCCACCGCTATGACCCTTTGGCCCTGCCTGTCCAAACCAATAGGTGGATTAAGAGGAGCAACTGAGGGTAGCGACACTCCCAAAGGAGCTGGAGGCTCCTGGATGAACATCAGAGGTATCACATCAGGCTGTGGGACATGTGAGTAGCATATGCTCGTAGATGAGAAGAACATCAATCGATGTACGAGACAGCTACAACTCAGCTGTGGTCCCTGAAGTGGGCGGAGCATCATACAGACAGAGATCTTATAGAAGTTTGCCTGATGTAAAATCATCATGTGCATGTTACATCAACAAAGTGAAGTAAGAAGCTTCCTCCTTCCGTGACATAAAGCGTAGGAAGATGAATCTC
Organism: Takifugu rubripes; assembly: GCF_901000725.2. Lineage (NCBI taxonomy): Eukaryota > Metazoa > Chordata > Actinopteri > Tetraodontiformes > Tetraodontidae > Takifugu > Takifugu rubripes. The sequence goes on along the minus strand of NC_042288.1, from coordinate 1,278,483 downwards.
CAAAACCTCTTAAATTTTAACGGCCTAGTGTCTATTTCTGTAAACGCTCCAGACATTATTTCAACAATTCAGTGCTGCAGGGTCGTCCTCTCATATGTGGCGACGGGATTTATGGGAGACTTTTTGGTGTTTCTAATGAGATTTAGGTGGACCTTTGTTTGTATCTTAAACGCCTTTCACACTGCACCAAAATAGCCATGGACGCTGGTCGAATGACCCCGCCACCGACCCGGGACGATGACGAGAGGCGTCCCGCGTCGTCCCGCTAACGATGGCGTCGACGCGCCTGCCTGAGTTAGCCCCTGAACGCAGGCTCATCCAAGGACAGCCGTGATCTGCTCAGCTTCTGCGGAGAGGAGATTCAGCAGATTCCAGCCACTGAGCTGGTCACAGTTATTTATGGTGATATCACATCCTGAGCTGCGCTGAGTGGCCTTATTACCAACTCTGGACATTAATATACGCCCACTGAGCCCGGGCTAAACCTCCTGAGCGTCTCCAGCTCTCAGCCACTGGTGTCCTTCGTGTCCTCCACCGCTGTCCTCACTCCTTCGCTTTGTAGCAATAAAGACGACAACTGTCGGTTACGATCCGTCCCGATTAGCCACAAATTCCGCTCAGACATCGTTAATGACACACTGGCATTGTTCAATCCCCGCTTAAACTTTGCAAAAGGGACAAAATCGCACGGCCCAACAACGCTGCCCCGGTAAACCACGAGGACCAGGGAGGCTTCAGACCTCTCAGAGATCAGAGATTTCAGAGATCTGGGATGGCTTCCTTTAATGGATTCAACTTCAAAACAAGCTCATTCCCCCACATAGGGTGACTTTCACCTGTAGTCTGTAGTCACACCTGAGTGCTAATGCTAGTGCTAATGCTAGTATTCAATAACTAAATCCGATTTCTATCCTTCTTACAGGTTTTTGTATTCTTTCCTCTTTTTAAAGTATTCATTCATGTTTTGTATTTTAGGCTTCTGGAACAGGTGTGTTCACGTTCTATTTATAACACGAGGACAGTTTGGGTATTTATAATTGGCTTTCTTTTTCTCTGCTCGCGGCTGGTGTTGTAGCTTCGCACTACCGGTATTTAGTTATTTAAATGATTAGGCCTTGAAAATAGATTTGGCCGGGTCAAATGTGTTCCTGTACCTAGCTAAGCTCAACATCAGTTAATCAGGCCACAGTTTCTCACAGCCTGGTGTTTTAGTTAGTATTGGAACATTTGGATTTTGTGCATTTTCCGACCCTGGAAAAACAGCTCGGGTGACTCACGGGGATTTTGGGGGCCAAAAACCTTTTTGCGATAGTGAAACACAAAAAAATAGTTCATGTTCTGAGTCGTGGTCGTGGAAAGACTGATGTGGCCTGAGGGACTTGTCAAGGTTTCCATCTCTGGGATCTCATGAGCACTCCAAGACGACGACGCACGTTTTTGTATAAATTCTTGCAAAATGTGTGGCAATGAAGGGAGGAGCGCGTTCCCGCCGCTTTCCCCCACAAACAAGCCTGATTTCCAGCTGTAATTCTGCTCTAATACCCCCTTCCACCCATTCAGTGTAACCTGTCTGCAGAGAAGGGACTCATGTTGGCATGGTAACCATGGAAGACTGAGTAATTCCTCCTGATAAGTAATGCTAACAATGACACAAATTAATAAAGCATGAGGGGGGGCGACCTCTCCGTGGCATCCGTCACCCAGCATTATGTTGCCTGTTTGGACTTTCCAGGATCCCGTTCAACCCTCCAACGAGGGAGGAGGAGCCGGGACAAGGTCCTGTTGCCGTGATTCATCCCCCCCCCCCGCCCGCCCCAGGTTTTATTTGTCATGTTAGCAGCGTCTGTGACTGCTGTCGCGACCGCACGCCTCTGATTTCATAAAATATATATCAAAAAGAAATATGCAAATCTTTCCTGGTGCTTGTCAGCAGTTCCTCCCGGCTGGAGACGAGCGCTGAAGATGCCCATTGTGGCAAACTCATTTCATTCATGGCTAATTTTCCAAGTTGCCGCCTGCGCGGATAAACACAATTATCTCTCCCACAGATAAATCGACAAAGCTGGAGCCTCTTCCCTCATTTGGAATTTGAAAATTCAAAAGATATCGACGGATATTCCACATTGATTTCAAGCTAGCGACAGGAAGTGTTGATTCCACTGTACGTAGATGAAGCAATGGTGAGCGGAAAGACATCCTGACATTCACCTGGATGCCCTCTATAAGGAACGGGGGGAAAAAAGCAAGGGAGGGGGGGCGAGGCTGATCCCGCAGGCTGGAGCGAGAGACGGAGGGGTGCGTGATTGTGGTTACTAAGGCTACAGCATGCTACCCTGTCAGACAGGGAGAGGCTGAGAGGAAGGTCAGACAGCTGAGACTCGACCGGCTAAATCAACTCTGAAGCGAGAGGTCTCCGTCCGTGCTGGGGTGGGGGTGTTGTGGCGGCGCAGCAGCACAGATTAGCACTCAGAACAGGAACCTCTCGGCTTGTACGGCTCCCTCTGGGTGGCAAATCCCTTTGGAGCGCCACATTAAAGCGGATAAAAGATGTTTAAAAAGACGCAGATAAGATTTGTATTGTGGCTCGAGAGGAGCGTTCCATCTGGAGAGGAAGGTCACCCCGGCGCCAGTCCGCACCTCTGTTGCCTGATGTCTGTATCCCGGGATGTCCCGGAAGCCGTTTGGAGGGAGGAAATAAGACAACATAAATTCCAAGGCAGGGATTCTCCATCTTTTGTGCCCTCCCCTCACATGTGTACACAGGCAGCGGGCTGGAAATCAATAGCCTTCAAGAGGGAGTCAATGCACAAACTAATAGCCAACAAACCCGCCGCTTCTGACAAAGGCGCCGGCTGCGATGTAAAGAAAACAGAGCCTCAGCACGTTCCCATTTCCTCTCACACTAGTATTTCTCAGGATAATACGAGGGCCCGCCGGAGGAAAACGCTCCTCGTGGCAGAAGGGGCGACCTGACCTGTGCTCGCCGTCATTGAACAGAGAGCGCCGCAGCCACGAGGAGCGTGAGCGTGGAGGAGGAGCTCATTTCGCCATTTTCTGATGGAACGTCCCACTAAATACCTCATCCGGTCGCCGTGACGGCGCCTCTGCTCCGCCCACCTCGACGCGACGGTCGCGCCGCTTCAGAAAGTCGGCTCGTTGCGCAACAACCCTGGTTGTGCCGCTCAGACCTGCTTAAGGTCTGGGAGATCTGGGAGATCTGGGTCCTTGAGACGGTCAAATATTTGGCAAAGCTCGGTGCAGACGCCTGTGGCCTTAATCCAGGAGGTGGGAAAGGTGCACGGACATCACATGACGCTCCAACCGTTATTATATTATTAATATGTTGAGCCCGCCACTACAGCTCCACAGGATTCAGCATAATAGTCACATGACCTCCACCTCTGTCGGGGGAAGGAATTGCAGGAATCCGCACAAACTCCAGATCCCGAAGGTGTCGGCTCGATCCCTCGTGCCGGTGCTCTTTATTTATCTGTGGGGTCCATTTCTGGTGGGGGGGAGGACCCTGGAAACGGAGCTACAGACGCTGAAATGTGTCCGTTGGCGTTGTTAGAGGGCGACGACCTGCGGGAGAACAACCCAAAAGCTTAAAAGCTGCTGCCTTCTGCCCAAGGATGGGCGCGCGCGCGCGCACGCCCGCGCATCCGAGCGCGCTCTGGCCACCAGGGGCATCCATGCTTATTTCCGTCAAGAAAGCGTGGTCGAAACCACGTGACCAGACCTAAGGACAAATGCTACTAATAGCAGTAATGTGAAGCCTTTGGTGTCAGGGTGGGGGCGTCCGGAGCACCTTCACATGGCCACAGCAGTGTTTGGTCCCAGAGCCCCCCCCCCCCCCTCTCCCACCCAAGCGCCGGGGCTGTTTCATTTCCGGGATCCCCCCCGTGTGTTTATCTGTGGGAAAGAATGGAGTGTCAGACCGTTTGTCTCTTTAAATCAACCTGCAGTGTTGATGTGCCCTCGAGCTAACATGGTAAGAACCATCTGCACCTCTGCGGCAGGAGGTGCGAAGAGGCGCGCGGATTCTCAGCCCCGTGGTCTCTGGCGGTCCCCTCCTCCCGGAGAGGAAAAGCCAATCACTCACTTTGGGTTTTAAAAGGACTTTGTTGGTTTGGGCGCACCTGGAGGAGCGTGTTTCATTTTCATCTCTTCTTCTTCTCCTTTTTTTTGTTCCTCCGTCCGCAGAACTCGGTGGCGGTCGCCTCCATCCATTTCCCGCTGGCTGGTCCGCCTCTCTCCTCTCCTGCGCTGCAATCTGTTGATAACTCCACTTGCAAGCTGCAGTTCATCGTGTTCCGCAATGGGAAACTCTTCCCTTGTACGGGGAATTCGTCGAACCTCGCCGACGACGGCAAGCGGAGGAGCGTCTCGACACCAGTTGCTTTCACCAAATTAGGTAAGCGGAAATTCGCTTTCTTTCTTTCTTTCCTCTCCGTGGACGTGATGTCAACGCCGCATGCGTGTACGCAGGCATACGCGCGCGCACACGCAGTCAATGCGCAACACGTTGGGATGGAAAAGCCGCTCCACGTGCAATGGGAAGGGAGCCGCCGCCGCGTTCCATCCCAGCGGAGGAAGCGGCTGCAGCAAACTTGGAGCGGAGTGTTCCCGTCGCCCGCCCGCCGCAGTCACTCGGACGCGCTGCTGGGAGCGTGTTGCGCATGCATGGAGCCCGCGCTCTCGCACACTTTTCCACTCGGCTTCACTGTTTGAATGTCTCTGGCTTTTTTTGTTGCAGATGGCTGCAGCCTCGGGAGCGTCGTGCACTCAGTCACTATTGCGCTCAGGCACTTCGCGCTGGGTGTAGACCCCACCGCGGCGTACTGGGATTTTGACCTGCTTGATGGACACGGTGGCTGGAGGGCAGAGGGCTGCCACATAACAGGCTCCGGGGGGAACACGACCACTATACATTGCACCCACCATAATAACTTTGCTGTGCTAATGGTGAGTAGCCCACTCTGGGATTTTTACCCGTCACGCATAAAGTGTCGTCCAACAGGGCCTTTTATGGATCAAATCCACCGTTTTTTCTCCACCACGGAATAGTCACGTGTTCTAAGAGGCACTTCATGCAGGGACCTTTTAAAGCTTCCTTTATTGTTGCTCTTCAGCGGAGGGAAAGGATTTGTCAGATGCGCTGCGGGGATTTATTGGCTTTGGAGTAGAAGCGCGACACTAAATTGCCCCTATAGCTATCCGGAGGATGAGAACTTGCCTCTTTCGTATAGTCTGCCGCCTTTCCTCCCCCCAGAAGCAGCAGCAGCAGCAGCAGCAGCAGCAGCGCAGCTGAAATAGACGCGATGCTCAAGAGAAGCAGGCTGTCGGGGGGCATTCGCCTTCAAGCGCAAGTGGGGCGCTAATTGGTCGCAACCATTGCCGAGCAACAACAAAAAAAAAACAAAAAAAAACAACAATGTTGGACCGCGATGCATAGCGTCGATCATCGCTCAAGTTGCTCACGACGCCGCCGAGATGCCTTCTCCTGACGACGTCCCCGCGCTCCAGTTGATTTCATGAGGAGAACAGCGAAGCGCCCCGTCGCTCCTTAGAGCCGCCGCGCCTGGTCCGCTTTTTTTTCTGGACGCACAGAAATCCTCCGGATGTTTACCGAAGAGTGGGACTCGTTAGACTGGGAGGTCAGTCCTGGCGGAGCATGAAACTGTTGTGCTTGACATGTCGCTGCTTTGGCGAGTTGCTTCACACACAAAAAAAAAAACTGCATGTGAATCCGTTGATATTCGTGTGTGGAAAGAAAGAAAAGCGCCGCAGAGGAGCGAGAGAGTGGGGGTGGTGTGGTGGGGGGGGGCACGGGGCGCTCTAAGGAGGCTGTGCAACATCAACAGAAGGACAGATGCCACAATGTCGTTGTGCCTTTTTTTTTTAAACGGGTGAACGCGGGGTGGGGGGGTGGACGCGCGCCGTCGTTCGGCACCGCGTCGCTGGTGCGGTTGTGTTCGATTCAGCCCCCGATGCTGAGCAGGTCCAGTCACTCGCGAGCGCCGCGGGGCCGGTCCACATGTTGGTGTTGCGCGAGCGTTTGCGCCGAGCCGTGCGCGTCTGATGCAGTCACCACACCCGCCTGCTCCGCAGTGCCCGAGAAAAGGACCTTTATTTACGGGCGCGTGACATCACCGCTGCTGGCCTGGCCGCGCGCGCTGTTCCCGCCGTGACCCCCGCAGCTCAGCTTCTGCGGGTACCTGTTGCGTAATGCCCCCTTTTCCACGTCAGGGTGGTGGTGGTGGTGGGGGGGATGGTCCCCGAATCCACCTTTGCGACTTGGTGCTTTTCACTTTGCAACGTCGGGCTGGTGGAGGCTGGAGGAGCTCTCCATCCCATAATGTCAGCGGCGACACGCTGCCGTCCGTTGACAGTTTGCCTTTTCAGAGCGCCAAGGACGTTTTCACCGCGCCGCTCGACGAGCCCCCCTCAGAGCAGCTGCCTGCTGCTTCTCCTGGCGTGTGTGTGTGTGTGTGTGTGTGTGTGTGTGTGTGTGTGTGGCCACACAGTTCCTCAATTGGAATGTCAGGTGTGGACCACACATGATTTTGGAATACCAGTAGTAGTAGCAGATGGAGGAGGCGGTCTTGGGAGCTGCGGTTTGGGATGTTAAAGGGAGCGATTGTAGCTCGGCTCAGGAAGAACCCCCCCCCCCAGATCACACAGCTGGGACAGACCCCCCCTGCCCCCCCAGATCACACAGCTGGGACGGGATGTCATGAGAAACCAGGCAGCAGCAGCAGTTGGGGAAAACTTTAGAGCAGAGGTGTGGGGTTCTAAACACATCCTCTTGGGGGGGGGGGGGTGATGGAGCCTGGTCTGGTGTTGGGGGGCAGACAGCCCTTCTTCTGGATTATCAGACGATTATCTGGATTCGGAGCGGTCGCTCCTGATTTCAGGACCAGGGCCAGTTCCTGAGCACCTCCTGGCCGGCCCTGTCCTCCTGCCCCCCCCCCCAGGCCTCTGTCTGTCTAAAAAGGAGGGCTGACTCACCCGTTTACAGCAGTGCAGCCTCATCATCTGTCTTCATCGCTCTGACAAGACTCACCCCACCTCGCTACAACCCCATCGCACTCACACACACACACACACACACATGATTTTGCTAATATATTCTATATTTGAGCAGATGCAGATGAAGGTGTAGGATTTGATTTTCTTCAACAGTCCACGCTGCTTAATATGCAGCAGCAGACCTTTAGAAACCACTCACATGGGGGGGGGGAGGTTGGGGGGGGTGTCGGCTGGCTTTTAAAGGTATCCAATCATAACAAAGGCCCTCAGGCCACGAACCAATAAGAATGGAGGCGTTGAGAGATGTATCTCCGTACATCACAGCAGATCAGTAATGAATGCAGGGCTGAAGTGGATCCTGCCTCCCAGTAACAGGGGGGGGGGGGGTGCGGGGTCGATGCGCCGGGGATGAAGGGTTTATTTTCACTGAGCTGGGATTCAAACCCCACACCTTCGTTCTGGGCGCCGCCCGGTGGACGAGGAGTGGCAGTCGTGCTAGTTGGACTAATGCTCCACCCTGCTGCTAACGTGTCAGGCACAATCCCCAAATTCCTCCTAAAGCTGCGTCTTAGAAGCAGGAAGTGGTGAGTAGGCGGCACCATGTGAGGCTGCCGCCATCACAGCGGGTCAACGTGCGCGCGAGCACAGCGTCGTAGGTTCAAACGCGGCGGCTGTGCAAAGGCAGCATTTTAGAATCCTTTTTTTCTTTGTGGAAAATGTCCCTAAACGACTGCCTGTCCAACAGATTGCAGCCTTAACCAAGAGGGAGCAACTCTGCTCTGGAGGAAATCTACAATATTTATCGACACTTCGTGTTGCTGCTGCTTGTTTGTGAGCTAATCTGACCTCTTTTCCGGCTCCGAGGGGCTTTACGGGCTCACGCTTGCTTTCAAAATGGCCAAACAGCTCTGGACTCACTTGTCCTCGCCGCCGCTCCTCCATCTTGAACCAAACCAACCGCGACAGGATCCCATCTTGATACATTAGCTCTCATTGGCTGAGCCGTCTTGCAGGCCGAACGCCGACGTTACATTAGCGCTGACGGCTAGCGGGCCGGCGCCGTTGTGGGGATCCACCCCGGAGATCCCAGAGGTCATCAGATCATCGGCGCGGAGACGCAGAAAGCATGACATCCGTGTCGTTTTGGCTCCGGAGACCATCTTTATTCTTTATTTGGATGGAGGATGTGTAGAAGGCTGGTGGACGCCAGCAGTTTATTCAAAGCAAACCCACATGTGGTGTTTTCTTATTTAGCAGTTGTGGCTGATACACAAATAAGTTGCAGGGGGTGTGTGTGTGTGTGTGTGTGTGTGTGTGTGTGTGTGTGTGTGTGTGTGTGTGTGTGTGTAATAAGCCTGCGGTGTCTCCTGCAGCTCGCGCTCATTTGCTTGTTTGTGCCTCATTTTCTCTGTTTTTCCGTATCGAACCCTTTCTGAAGTCGTGTGTCCTCGTTAGGTCTTTGTCCGCGTCCCCGCTCAAGGCGGACGTAATGAGGCGGCTTTCAAGCGCTCGCCCACAAGTGACCCGCGGCGGCGGCGGTGTTAACTTCATCCTCCCGCCCCTGACTTTGATAGCGCAGTCTCTGTTTGCACGCTAACGGAGCTTTTACTGCGGCTTGTTTTTAACGACCACGCCTGTTTGTAGGGGCAGTTGGTGGTGGTGGTGGTGGGGGGGTGATGCTAGGCTGGGGGGGGTGATGCTAGGCTGGGGGGGTGCCTTGTCGCTGTGTGTCAGCCAATGGTGGATTACACACAGCACAGGCTTGACACTTCCTAAAGCCCAAATTAGCTAATTAACTGAATAAGCACTTTTAAATAAGCTTTCTACCAATGAAATGAGCAAAATCTCGATCATTTAGACCCTCTGGGTCCTATATCTCTGATGTCATCGCTCAGCATGCCGACATTTATCTCATAACATTGACGTTTTTGTCGCTAAAATGCAGTTCTGAGTCTTGGATCCTCTTCTAGCAATTAAAATGTGTTTCTGGTGGGAAAACAACGAAATGAAACCCTTCCGAACGTGTTACGCGTTCATTCCTACGGTGGTCGTGACATCAGTGGTTGTTACTGTCAAAGAAACAATAATGATGCTACACGGAGAACCGGAGCTCTGGAAATAAGAAGCTTTAGCAGCGCCGTAGCTTCCATCGGAACGACCCTTTGGTTAACTGGAGCAGCCGTTACCGTGAACGTTTGAGAACTGATTAAATTGTCAGATCACATCCCAATCAAAGACAATGTAACAGGACTAATGAAGTCAACAGCCGAGATGTTTGGGTGCTTCACAATTAGGAGAATAAATAGCTGCATTCATCTTCTCTTCTTTTCTAATTGTCAAAATGAAACGATCATCTCTTTCGCCCTCAGTTTAGACCCAAGACTCAACGTTTTTATTGAATTATTTTGATGAATCGATACATATGTATCTATATTTAAATCCCCGTTTACAGTGTCGGCGTCCTCAGGCAAAAGGGAACTCGGGACACGTTTCTTTACCTTCCCGAAGAACCTTAAATGATGCGCTAACGGTTTGAAACATGAATAAACGAATCCTTCGGTATGAAGACTGAAAACACCCGAAGGCGCACGGAAACATTTTGCCAATACAGCGGGACCTCTACTTACGAACGTCTCAACGGGAAAATATTTCCTCTTGTTACGAAGGAAATTTCTGGAACGAATTAATTTCGTAAGTAGAGGTCCCACTGTATTATCAGAGCATTAAGAGCCCATTGTGAGTAAATGGAGTCGTGATGTCACGTCAGCGTCACAGCAAATAAAGAATTCCTAATTAATTATCAGGCAGCGTGCGCAGCAGTCGGCCATCGGAGAGTCGCTCTGCCAACCGCTGGTGTTCAGCCCCAGGAAAGAGCTTTCTTCTGTGGGAGGATGGAGGCAGCTGGCAAACCGTGCGCAAGGAATTCCAGAAAAATGACACAATTTTCGACAGCAAACCTCATCTCAGGGTCTTTGCTTCCTTGACCCGACAGCGAAGCAGGAATGGCGGGAACGCTCTTCCCTGATTAAGGAACGCGTGTTCTTGGGCTAATTCACTGAGCAACCGCTAACTCTGAGCTCCGTTCCCCAGCGCTACCTCACTTGCACTCCCTCCGACTGTGACAGACGAACACATTATCCTTTCCATCTGCAGTTCCCCCCCCCCCCCCCCCCCCCCACGCCGCCGTTTAGCGCTTGGCTGCGCGGACCCACCGCACATAAGTCGAGGTGTAAATATTTCATAAGCGCGCTCACGTCCTGATGGTGAGCGTTAGCGTTAGTTGATGTCGTGCCTGATTACCTCAGCACGCGGGGACGGCCTTTGTTTTCGCTGCGACCACATCGCTGGCGTAGACTCGATTCATCCATCCTGGGGGGCGTTTGCTGCCTCCGCACTTGTGACGTGTGCATGCCGATGCCTCTGTCTTGCTAGCCGGTATCCCGAAACGGGCTTTTCTTTCCTCTCTCCTGGTCGGAATTCAGGACAACTGTGGTTCTCCTTACATTTTTAGGTCAGGCTACGTGTTAGCATGTTGTTGTTCCAGTGTAGCTCCTCAGCTCCTGATGTATAAAGGACGTTAACGGTGTTGAGAGCATCTGTGTGTGACGGAGGGAGTTAATTGGCTCGTCGTTTGGATGCTGTTTGCATTCGGTGGCTGATTAATCCACAGCCGGAGCCGCGCTGCACTTTTAGAGAAGCTCGCTACGACCTGCGCTAGCTGACAGTATAATGAGTCGCTGCTTTTCGGCTGCATTTTCACAAACAATTAGTCACGTGCAGCTGCTTGGAGGATGCGCGAGGCCGTTTTTTTAAAGACTTATGGAGGGAAGTGCATCGGCTGTGCGGGGGTGACCCACCAAGGGGGTTTATGACCGATTGTTGTTGCACCAAAATGACGTCTGAAATCTGGTTATCTTCATTTTAATCAGCCCACAAACACGATCCGGCCTTTTTTTTTTGTGCGTTTGCCATTAAACTTGACGCCGCTGCGTATCGGATTGTTGCGGCGTGCTGGGAAACGGCGACGCTGAGTTTCTGCGCACCAATTTCAGGCTGTCACGGTGCCGCTGACAGTTGCTGCCACGGTAACAGCCAAACAATAGGCCCACGTCGAGCCCTGACACATTTCATTGTTAACGTAATTTTCAAAATCGTCCTTTTAGAGCGAGCTCAGAGTGGTCGATTCCTAATCCCAGTCGAGCAGCTGTCGGCGGCTCGGAGTGATTTGTTTTTCCTGCTCGTTCCGCTGTGCTGATCATGCTGATGTCATTGAGTTGGGATGAAAAGAGATCCTTGATGTGTAAAAGCCGCTGATTCCATTAACATTCATCCATTCATCACCCAACATGGCCTCCGGTGACGATCCTGCGACGCCACCGATCAATTCGGCCGTGCGCTTGACCTTGTGCAACAGGGAAAGAGCTCCGGTGCAACGTTCCCGTTATTTAAAGGGAATTCCGCCCATGAAAATTCCTCGTTGTCCCAGCGGTTTCAGATGCACGACGGTGGAAACTATTACTGTTAAACATCCTGAATGTGTCGGGTGCTTTTGCCCCACAGAGGTCGGCAGTGCAATGCATTCTGGGAGGATGAGGTAAATTGTTGCACTTGAGCCTGAGGAGGAGAGAGATGAGGGGCCCAACGTGCACGCTCCCCGTTTCTGCCTGCTCGTTTCTTCTGCCGTGTCGTTCCAGCTTCCCGTCACTGACTGGTTCTACTGGGTTGAGTAGAACCCCCCCCCCCCTCCTCGTCAGCTGGTCCCTGGCCCACGGCGTGACCCTCTCTGGGCCGCACAGGCAGCTTGGTGGAAATGAGGACACGCCATGTAAATATTTCCCCTCGGCTGGGTCGGGGCTGGGAGCACTCCTGCGCATGTTGCCCCCCCCCCCTGTTCCCAGAATCCCCCTGGAGCTGGCACCAGACCCGGCGACGGAAAATCAACCTGTTGAAACAACTTCCTGTCAGGATCATGACCTGCATGTTGCTCCTCTTGGTTCCACAGAGTAAACTACTGTTGTTGAGGTGTCGGCATCTTGCTCAAGAGCACTCTGGAACTCAAAGCAGAAACTGAGTGAGCTAATGCTACTTGTACAGGTAAAGGTGGGATTTGAACCCACACAGAGAGACTGGATGAAGGGACGCCGCCCCTTTACAGGTGTTAGATGGCCAATAATAGCAGTAAACCAGCCTATAGATGTGCCCGTATCATCAAAAACAGCCGAAAGTACCGTGATTGAAAGAACAGGAAAAACCCGCAGTTAGGACCCTTCATCAAAAAAGTCTGTCCAAAGAAACGAGGCGATTCTGAGTTTTCCAGACAGAAAACCTCCCTTAACAAAGAAAAAATGGAGTCAATCCCCTGAGAACCTCTTCAAAGACAATTTTTTCTCCTCGTTGGACAGTCTGAGACGCCAGCTATAGGTGGAGAACCAGGCTACTCCTGAGGCGAAGCAACGGGGAACCTATAGATTTGGGTTGAACAGGACCGTCGACTCCGACAGAGCTCCGACCGCGGTGCTAACGACCCAAACGAAGCCGAACCGGGCTCCAATCGCCTGTATCTGATAATGGAGGGAGAGCGGAGCGCCGCCCTGCTGGAGGGATTTATCTGTCCTCCTCATCTCTGTCCATAGAAGCATTCCTCATGTTCTCACTTGGAAGATCTCAGCGTTTCATTGGTGCGTCGGTGACGAGCTGTTTGCCGTTCCGCCCCTAATGGAACACGTTCTTGGTGCGTTTGTTGTGTGCACGCTCCGCTGCCTCCGTTCAGTCTGCAGCATCCGTCACCCCGTGTTCGCTCAGCGGCTCTCTCGGGGGGCTAAATGTCGCCACGTTTAGAGAACATGGCCGTGGCCGCCGCGGGGGGGTGGGGGGTCCAGGTGCACACGCACGGCCTCTTTTATTGATGATTCTGGAGACACTGGAGGAGATGAGTCAGCCGGCCCTCAGACAACACCTAGCAACATCACTGCTAGCCTCGCTTTAGCTTTCCCTGGCTCTGGTTCTGGCTCCCTGTCTTCCTCCTCTGTGTTTAGTGCTCGCTAGCAGGCTAACAGCAGGGAGACGCTAGCCCCTGTGAGCAGAATGACGCTGGGATTAATGAGAAAGTGCAACCGGTCACCTCCGGATCTGGATCCTGGCCAGACCTCGACATCTGTGGATGGCTGCTTTAACACAACCTGCTTTGCTCTATTCTCACAGTCTCACCTGAGCTAGCTTCTTTGAAATAGCAGCACATGGCAACATATTAAAGCAACTCCCAAATTACCGCTAAGACGTAAATAAAAATGGATTAATTCTGTTATTTTTGGTTGTTACATCTTTCCGTATGTCCCCCTCGTCCAAGAGATGGCGCTGTGTTCGCAATGGTTCCGTTATAAAAAGGTTGGAAAGGTTGATCTGGAAGTGAAGCGGAAGACGGGGACGTCCAACCACGTCTGTTGTGCAGCTGCTCTGCGGCACCGTTTGGGGGAGGGGGGCGTCGTGATGACGCTCAAGCACGTGAGCCGATGCTAGAACGGCAGCTTCAGTTTGCATGGAAGCTACGTGGCGGCTAACGAACCTCCTCTCCGGTTCTGTTGTTTTTAGACGAGGAGCCACCGACTGAACGCGAGTTCTTACTTGAAACCCAGATTCAGTCGACTGCGGAACCCAATTTAGCTCAACAAACATGAAAGGCTCCTAAAAGGTTTAAACAGAGTGCAGATGGAAGCTAATCAACAGTTAATATCAGGGAAAAACAACACGGTATGAATAATTAGGAATTAAAGCACAAATGATTCGTTAGAATAATCAACTGCACGTCCCAAAAACTAAAAGGAAACGTAAGTAAACAGCTGGCTGAAAATAATGACAAGAGTTTTTAGCTAAAATAACTGGAGATGCAGACACAGGTGAATCACAAGGGGGGAAAGAACAAAGACAGAAGTGTAAATCAGGACAGGACACAAGAGGAATAAAGCAAAGTAAAAAAAAAAACAGCAAGAGTCCCCACAAAATAGTCGATTATGACAGAAATAGTGCGTAGAGCTGAATCTTATACCATCAATTCCACCAGCTGTATATGCTAGCATAGTGAACCCTTACGCATGGGTGAGGGTAGGGCAGCGGCCTGAGGCTCAGGGTCAGGGTCTGGGTCTGGCTCAGGGTTAGGGTCAGGGTCTGGCTCAGGGTCTGGGTTAGGGTCAGGGTCAGGGTCTGGCTCAGGGTCATGGTTAGGCTCAGGGTTAGGGTCAGGCTCAGGGTCAGGGTCTGGCTCAGGGTCAGGCTCAGGGTCAGGGTGAGGGTCTGGCTCAGGGTCAGGGTCTGGCTCAGGGTTAGGCTCAGGCTCAGGGGTTGGTTGGGATGGTTAGGGTAAAGCCCTGGATAATGCATTATGCCTATGGCAGTCCTCACAAAGATAGAAGTACAAGGATGTGTGTGTGTGTGTTGAACTCTGAGCTCGACCCATTTGCCTGGCTGAGCGGCGTTGTGATTTGATAGTCACGCATTAAACATCTCCAAAGTGCCGTGATTACAAATATCTCCTTAATAGGGATTTGAGTAGCCTCAAGCTAAACACAACACATCTGATCTAAAGGCTCGAGAGGAGTGAATGCTAATGAAACAATGTCCTCTTGATGTTTGCAAAGATACAGCGCTCACGCCAGCGCCGCGAGCCTGAAGCTCCAGCGACGGCGCTTATCTCAAGGGCCTTCCTCTTTGGAACGGCGTGACGGTCTTCATCAGCTCATAATGGGCGCTGATTGGATGGATGTGTGCTTGATTCCGTCTGCTTTGATTAGCCCTTTCACGCCGGCTCCTTGCCTCCACCGCTGGAATCTTCTCAGCAGAGGTGGCCATCAAGGTTTACTGACCCCGAATCAGGAGCACTTTGACCAAGAATTATTCCAATGGTTCTATTAGATCCTGATCACTCTCACCGTCCCCAAACAAACCCGATTAACAGGAGAGTCTCCAGCGCGACTTAGCGGGGGTAGCAACAAACCTCCGGCCCGATCTCCACGCTAACGCTGCCCAGACTCTGTTGGCATGCGAACAAACCACAGCAGGCTTGATTTGCTCACTCACTCTGGTTTAGTTCCAGCAGCTACTGCTGGGAGGGGATGGTGGTGGTGGGGGGGGGGGGGGGGCTGGTGACTGGAAGACTCTCTCTCTCTCTCTCTCTCTGTCAGACACACACACTCACACACACTGCGATGGCTAAAGCATCAGCATCCACCATGTTGATTTGGTTCCATTGATGGAAGCTGTCTGACCACTTCCAGTCAAACTTAGGTCCGATCTACAGATTCAGGATTACGTTGACACGTCTTAAATGTCCGGCGTGTGTGAGACCCGAGGAAGGACCGGATGGGATTCAAGCCGGGGGGGGGGGCAATTCTAGGAATCGGACTTCACATTTCCGCCCATGCTTTGGTCGACCTTGCGTTGGATTTGAATGATAATCCGATTGATTGAACTCTGCAGGTGAAGCGTTAGAGCTCAGTGTGTGAAGTGTGTGTAAAGGCTGAGCATGGTAAACACTGTCCACACAGGTCCCCTATCAGCACAGATTCCTTGTCTAAAATCTGACTCTGAAGGTCTTTGATCACCACTTTGTCCTTCTCTTGCAGACCTGATAACTCCAAAACCAGCGTGCCTCAGATTATGGAACAAGTTTCGTTGAGTTTAGCCGTCTGATTTTGGCATTGGGCAGGGAGGAGCCGGGATTAAAGTTGTAACTACAACACAAACGGGGGATTCGGGGCTGATTTAGAAGCCAAGGGGACAATGGAGACATGTTTCGATCTAATATGGCACCGTTAATCCAGGGTAGGCTACGCTAAGCCATGATGAAATGGTGGCCACCGTGTAATGAATTGCTCTGTCAAACAGTTGCTCACATTGTCCTGCATCAGAGACGCTGTAATGAAGTGGCTGCATGGCGCCGTGATGTAATCTGATCGCAGTAATGACCATAACTGGAGTGGAGGAAACACACTCGAGCTGTTGTCTCTGGCCCACATTTAGCTAGGAGAGAGAAACCGCTGCAAAACACAGCAGCAGCAGCAGCCCATCAGTCACCATGACAGCAAGGTCAGCACAAATAATAGTTTTAGAGAGATCAATATAGGAGCTGAGTACAGCTGCTGTATGTATAGACTGAAGCTCTGCAGTCAGCAGAGCATCTGAAACAGCCGGCAAAATAGTGGAAGTTGAGCTTTTACAAATGGAAACAGTGTTTTTGAGCACAGACATTTAACCTGTGTGTGTGGTCCTGGGGTAGGGCTGGGGTTAGGTCCTGGGGTAGGGCTGGGTTAGGTCCTGGGGTAGGGCTGGGGTTAGGTCCTGGGGTAGGGCTGGGTTAGGTCCTGGGGTAGGGCTGGGTTAGGTCGTGGGGTAGGGCTGGGGTTAGGTCCTGGGGTAGGGCTGGGTTAGGTCCTGGGGTAGGGCTGGGGTAGGTCCTGGGGTAGGGCTGGGGTAGGGCTGGGGTTAGGTCCTGGGGTAGGGCTGGGGTAGGGCTGGGGTAGGTCCTGGGGTAGGGCTGGGGTAGGGCTGGGGTAGGTCCTGGGGTAGGGCTGGGGTTAGGTCCTGGGGTAGGGCTGGGGTTAGGTCCTGGGGTAGGGCTCGGGTTAGGTCCTGGGGTAGGGCTGGGGTAGGTCCTGGGGTAGGGCTGGGGTTAGGTCCTGGGGTAGGGCTGGGGTAGGTCCTGGGGTAGGGCTGGGGTTAGGTCCTGGGGTAGGGCTGGGGTTAGGTCCTGGGGTAGGGCTCGGGTTAGGTCCTGGGGTAGGGCTGGGGTAGGTCCTGGGGTAGGGCTGGGGTTAGGTCCTGGGGTAGGGCTGGGGTTAGGTCCTGGGGTAGGGCTGGGGTAGGTCCTGGGGTAGGGCTGGGGTTAGGTCCTGGGGTAGGGCTGGGGTAGGTCCTGGGGTAGGGCTGGGGTTAGGTCCTGGGGTAGGGCTGGGGTTAGGTCCTGGGGTAGGGCTCGGGTTAGGTCCTGGGGTAGGGCTGGGGTAGGTCCTGGGGCTGGGGTTAGGTCCTGGGGTAGGGCTGGGGTAGGTCCTGGGGTAGGGCTGGGGTAGGTCCTGGGGCTGGGGTTAGGTCCTGGGGTAGGGCTGGGGTAGGTCCTGGGGTAGGGCTGGGGTTAGGTCCTGGGGTAGGGCTGGGGTAGGTCCTGGGGTAGGGCTGGGGTTAGGTCCTGGCGTAGGGCTGGGGTTAGGTCCTGGGGTAGGGCTGGGTTAGGTCCTGGGGTAGGGCTGGGGTTAGGTCCTGGGGTAGGGCTGGGTTAGGCTATTCTTTGGTTTAGGGTTAGAGTTAGAGTGGGGTTGCAGTTAATTTGCAGAGTGCTACTGGTGTGGTGGGTATGGGTGAGTGGGAAGGCTGCAGTCCTAACCCTAACTCCAACTCTAACCCTAACCCTAACCCTAACTCTAACTGTAACCTTAACCCTGTTAGTAACCCTAAGAGGAGCCGTGCAGTCCTGACAGCCATACCATCAAACTTTTTTTTTTAATTAACTTTTTAAAGGAGTTTATTAAAATATTAGAACATGTTAGGGCTAGGCTTAGGGTTAGGGTTAGGGTTAGGGCTAGGGTTAGAGTTAGGGTTACAGTTAGAGTTAGGACTAGCGTTAGGGCTAGGGTTAGGGTTAGGATAGCGTTAGGGTTAGGGTTAGGATAGCGTTAGGGCTAGGGTTAGGGTTAGGACTAGCGTTAGGGCTAGGGTTAGGGTTAGGGCTAGGGTTTTTAAATCATGTTCTGATTGGAGAAAATACTTTAAAGGTCACTTCCGTCTAGCACATTTTCCAAACCTCTGAGAGTTAAACCACTCTTAAAAAACCAGGTCACCAAATCTTTGGTTTCTTCATAACAAACTACAGACCAATGTCAAATCTTTCTTTTATACTCAAGATTGTTGACAAAGTGGAAGCAATTAATTAAATTAACTAAATGAGCAATCAATTCAGCAGTTTTTTGAGTTTGAATGGAATTTTGGATGTCTTATTATCAGGGTTCAGACCCAACTGCAGCACCCATTCATTCAACAGCTTTTTTAGAGTGTTAAATGACAGAAGGGTAAACGGGGACATGAGCAAGGTGTCATTTCTGGTCTTACTGGATCCAAGTGCTCCAAAAAATCTGGTTCTGAAGACCATCTGCACTTATTTTCAACAACAATGAGATCGCCGATACCTAAGTTGGGCAACACATCTGTGCTCCAGGTCAAGGGTCAAAGGGGAGCCGGCCAATGGTCTCGTGATCCAGATGGGGCTAAAGTGAGGGATCCTCACAGCTCAGGTGCTGCTGTGAGTAACAGCTGAGGCGTGATTGTTGGCGCCGGTCACGCCGCCCCCCCCCCCTCAGGAACATTAGCGCTGCTTCCAGCCCCAGATGAGCGATTTCTTCCCTCTTCCCCACCTCACCATTTCTTCCGTGGGCCCATCCATCTACAGCGCCCAGCAGTCTCCTTCGTTTTTCCTGTCTTTTTGTCACTGTTCAGTCCCCGGCTGTGCCCGCTGAAAGATCTTTTTTTTTTTTTTTTAACCTGTCCTTTTGCTTCTCTTTGTCCGAGAGCAGGATTCTGCTGAGGGTGCGTTTCCCTGTTCCAGGTTTGCCCTTCGCGTTCCTCCCGCATCTGCATGTGCTCCACTATAAAATGGCCGCTCCTCTCTTTGCTGTTGCTTTTAGTTGCCCTTCTGAAGCCAGTATGGTTGTTTCATACTTCCTGTTTCTTCTCAGAGCTTCAGGAACCCAAACAGCTGTGGAGCTCAGTCAGAACATCTGTTTGAAGCCCCGTAGTCGGTCCCGTTGCATATTTTAGGTGCTGCTTCTGTGGTTGTGTTGCCTTGGCCTACTTAAACTGGCTCATGAGTTGAGGGTCTGGCCCATGCGGATCAGGAGCAGCAGCGGGAGGCAGGGTAGCGTGACCCCATGAGTGGCGTGAACGTGAGGAGACGTGAACGTGCTGCTTCATGAGCGCTCTGTGGATGGTGGCGGGCGACCAGACGGCTCCTCGAATAAACAGTGGAGAGACATTTAGTGGGGTGCAAAGGAGCCTCCTCGGAGCAGCGTGGTCAGAAACATCCAGGTTTAGCTGCGCTACAATATGGATGTTGCCCATATTCTTAAGCATCAAATGGCACTTTAGCGTCATAATAATAATAAAAGCACTGGATTGATGTTGTCTGTTGATTTAAATAAGTACAGACGAGTCACCTGTGAGTGACCAATCATCACTTAGTTGCTCAGTTATTAATCACCTTCCACCGCTGCTGCCTGGATCATACGTGATTTGGTCGACCTGTTTCATGCCGTATAAAGCCTCAATAGTGTTCTTTAGATTTCACTGGGATGTTGATGGAATCAGGCGAAATGAACAGTCGGCTCACGTGGGTTTGGGCTGTGGAAATCCCAGCAGCTCCCACAGGAGCTGGAGTTTCTGTTATTCTCTACCGAGTCGGTCGGATTCCCATCAGACACCTTTTGGGCTTCTCGTTAACGACGTTAATCCAGAATGTTGCTCAGCTTCGGGCTTTTTTTTAAACATCATCGTGAAGGTTTCGCCCTGAGGACAAATCAAAATGGAATCCCCTTTAATTACGGAACTGCTAAATTATGCAGATGTGTTTATGGATTGGTTCTACGTGTGTGGATCATCGCCTATCGTCCCTTTCCTGCACGTTTGATCCGGTCTCTCTATCCCACGTCCGGGAGCGCTGCTCCCTCAGCCCCACGGTCGGCTTTTACCCTCCCAGAATTCCCGACTTTTATGGGTCTCGCGATCAACTTTAATTCAAAAGCAGAGGCATTTTCCTCGGCAATTTCACGCACCTGAAATCCGGCGCAGGGCTCATTAAGACAGTTAATTTGCTCGTCTGCAATCATCACGGTTTATTCTACTTTAACGGGCACTTTTTCCTTGAATCCACCGAGACATTTTTCTTGCCTTATTACCATAAACACACTCAAAACATGCTAATAGATGACAATATCTCCCCCCCCCTTCCCGGTGAGATACTGTATGATCCTGAGAATGACCTCCAGGTGAAACTCTTATGTATTATATATAAGAGTATATATATCACATATTTATGTGGACGCCGTCGTACGTGCCTCATCTGGCCTCGCCACGGCCCCAGAGAGGATGGCACACGTGGTTTCTCCTCGGGACGCTGATGGAGTCAGACAGCGTGTATGTGGATCACTCTCCCAGACACAAACTCGCTCGGAGCCGGCGGCGGTTATGGAGATGAGGTGCGCTTTATTTAGCAACGTCATGGCGATGGAACCTGAACGGTGATGTCACCACTGGCTCCGTGCGAAGCAGGAGCAGCTTCTGTTCAGACCTTCTAACGGCTCGCGTTGACGTCTGATGCAACAGGCTCGCAGAGCCAAATAAGCCCTCAAGGTCAAAGCTGGGAAAATGGGAAGGAATGACTCCGCAAACATGCTAACGGTGCTTTGGTGGTGAAGGGGACCTAACGACTTCCGCAAATTTGGATTTTTCCTTCAAAGAAGGAAGAAATTGGTGCTATGAGGAGATTAAACCACTATTGTGCTGGGCTGCCAGGAGTTAAAGCTCAACGCTTCCGACTGCCGTAGGAAGCATGAAATGAATGTTGAGCGCCAGAGCGATGAGCCCGTTGATGTTTGGAGCAGCGATATTTGATGCCCTGTGGAGAACCAAGGATGACAACATGTCATCCATATGTCTGAAGGGCTCCACTAAGACGGGAGAATAGAAGGTCCGGCTTACTTATAGCTCGTGTTGCTTGACACTTCCGTTATGGGATGCAGAATATTGAGGACAACCAGGCTCCGCGATGAGGAACGTCGCTGACATGAGTAACCAGGAAAGGTCCTAGAAGGCAAGAATGTAGGATTCAGGCCTTGGGAACTATTTAGTGTCCATCGCATTATATCTGTGGTCCACACGTTGTGATATGTATCCGGACTATAAGTCGCACTTTTTTCCATAGTTGTCAGGGGGTGCGACTTGTACTCAGGAGCGATAAATACATTATTACAGAATTTCACATGTTTGTTATTTTCACACTGACAACCACCAGAGGGCGCTCTAGGCGTGTGTACCTGAGGAACGAGTTCCTTTAGCAACGCAGAAGAAGAAGCGGTGCTTCATCTATGGAGTTAGACTTGATTGTTTGGTAAACTTGCTCGGATGTTCTTTATGCTATAGTTGTCTGATTAACTGTTAATATGTTACGTTAACAAAGCAGACACGTACTCAGTTCGTTGTGGGTCATGTAGCTGAATTTGTTACGTTAGGATACCGTAACCCTATTGCTAATCCATGCTAATGGATTGCTAATTCCCTTTCAGGATGAAATGTATGTTCTTGGTCTCGGATTTTATCAAATAAATTTCCCCCAAAATCCGACTTATAGTCCAGTGCGACTTATAGTCCAGTGCGACTTATATATCTATTTTTCTTCTTTATTATGCATTTTTTGGCTGGTGCGACTTAAACTCCGGAGCAACATATAGTCCAGAAAATACGGTAGCTGCTATATGCTAAGAGTGAGCGGCCAACCTGCCCTGGCAGCTTCCCAAGAAGCGGCGTCCTGGCACCGAGTGTTCAAGTGTGTAAAACGCTGTGAATGATTCCAAACACGGGCAAAGCTGCTCTTTAAAGAGAGCGAGTCTCAAACAGCTGCTGGCTGCTCACACCTCGAGTCCCATCGGTGAGTTTACAACCGCTGATGTATCAAATCCGTCCAGAAAACTGGAAAACAAAGCCCTCGGAGTTCGGTGGGCTTTGAATAATGGAATTCCGCCACTCTTCCAAGTCATGCGGGCACGTGGCATCTGCTCAGTCTGTTCCCCTCTCGCGTCTCCAGACGGCCAGGTTAGGGTGGAATCAACCCAGCTGTCGTTTACCTTCGCTGGGCTCCATCAAGTGGCCCGATGTTTGGAAGGAAAAGGCTCAAGATCCTCTCAAAAGTCCTCAACAGAGGGATGAATGGCAACCTCGTCCATATGTCTGTATATATGTAAATGTGTGGTTTGAAACCTCAGGACGCACAGGGGCAGTTTTTGAAATGGTGCCTCTTTTCCTCTCTCAGAGATGAGCAAACTTTTATTGCATAAATGATTAAATTAGTAAATTCTATTAGAAGAGGAATATCCATAGGGATACTGTATAGCATGCTAGCTAATGCCTTAAGTCACAGACATTTCCTTGACATTCACGTGTATTTTGCTTGATATCAGGAGGGGGCAGAATATTGTGCTCATGCATACGGAGAGCTAATAATCGTTGTGCTACGGGTGGATTTGGCAAATGTCATTTTAATGCAGGAGGCTGCTGACTGATTATCCTCTCTCTCCCTCTCTGTGTCTGCTTCAGGATCTGAAGAAGGTGCTGTCTTTCCCCCCTTACCCCGGGGAGTTTTTGCACCCGGTCGTGTACGCCTGCACGGCGGTCATGTTGCTCTGCCTCTTCGCCTCCATCATCACCTACATCGTCCATCACAGGTAAGAAATGTAGGTTTCTTGATATGTGCAACGTCACAAAGACGCGTTAGCATCGTCTCCGGGTGCTTTCCAGTAACCCTGACCCCCAAACAGGCAACAGGGCAAGAAAAAAGGCCCTTTTTACCCGTCCACAGCAGCGGGGCAAGCAGGGGGTGCAGCTCAGTCTTCTACCTGTCTCCAAAAATGAAGGGGGAACGGTGGGTGCTCGGTAGCCTCGCTGATAAACCGGCCTTCCTGGAGCTTTTTATTGATAAAGATGCAATGTCCCGTATCTAAAAAAGCACCACAGCCGGCTCATTTGCCCTTTTTTGACGGTATATTTGACACAGCGTGTCCTGCAGGGCTGGAATTCATGTGTGCTGGAAGACTAATCCGGAAGCTTACGTAACGCCTTCATCTCTCTCTTCTTTTCATCATGGGTTCCAGTTTCCAACCGCTCCGTCACAGATCCCAGGCTGACTGTGGTGGGAATCAGATGCTCCGGGCCGACACAAGCACACACACGTGTGTGTGTGTGTGTGTGTGTGTGTGTGTGTTTCAGATAACAGCAGGTTCGTGTTATTCCGGATGGAGATGTGGACGCAGTTGTCGGATCATTTTAACATTTCAATACGGGCCCAGCTGGAGCGACGTTTTATTGTGTCTGTGGTTCGAAGCGCCTTCCCTTTATTTAAACTGCACCTTTCTGGGGGGAGGGAGGAGAATTAGCCCAAGAGCAGCACCCCAGACATGGAGAAGTCAAAAAATGGGAGAAAAAGAGAAGGTTCCAGGGGTTAAAGAGGGGTATTTGGAGGCTTCACAGCTGGCTTTTTCATCTTGGGGCAGATATTTGATTCCATGTTGCTGAAGCTCAGAGATCAGCTACGCTACAGACACACTGATCCTGAGTCTGGAGCTACGCTAGGACAGAACCCGCCACCTGGATCCGAGTTGGACTCCCACAGGATTGATCTGGTTGTGTGAATGTAGTCAAAGCTAGTGCTCAGCTCAGAGCAGATCGGTTGGGTCAGATCCAAACGTCCTTGTTTATTTACACGTCCTGAGACTGGTTTTGTTTTGGTACCATCATATCGTTCTTCTCCTCATTTCCTCTGCGACCGAGCCGGTCTGTGGTCCAGCAGGGCCCCTGATCTGGACTCTGGTCTGCGGTGCTGCAGCCGGAGGGGCGTGCGTGCGTCACCGAGGCGACAGACAGGCTGCGTCCTTGGGCGGCGGCGACAAACACCTGCTCCTTTCGAAACGGAGGATTTCACAGTCGCAGAGAGGCCAGATTGGGTTGAGCTTTTTTTAATCAGTGGAAATGTCGGCAATCACGGCGCCACGTCGCGCCCGTTCACACAGAACCGCTCACATTCAGCCGGGCGGGTCGGCAGAAAACAGAAGAATCGATACTCTGACCTCTGGAGGGGAAGGGAAGCCTGAAATGTTGCCGCGGGATGATGAATCCGACTGCCTCGGAGAACAGAACCAGACATTTAAAGCGTTTGGAACGGGAATAACGAGCAGCAGTGGAGGTTCTGCCAGGACCCACTCCCCTTTTTCTTCTTTACTGTGGAAATTGAAAGCTAAAGCAGTGCAGGAAGACCCCTATTTTAATATCTGCGTCTGCACATGGAGACAGATGTTTTTACAGAGCAACGCAGTGGTTACGTGCACGATTTATTGGTCACATTTTAAACAACTACAATCACACAAATAAGACAAAGGGCGCTACTTAAAGCAGCTACGTCGGCGTGTCACGCAGCGGAGAGGCTACCGGCGTTTTTCTTTCAATTGCACTCACATTAACCAACTCCTCATCGTCCTCCGCCCCCCCCCGGGCGCCACAACGCGTCCCTTTTTAGTAACACTCCAGCCCTGGAGTGTTACTCCAGTTGACTGACAGTTTCCATGGCGAGAGCGGATTGTGTTTTAAGTGTGTAGGCAGCTTTTTCAGGATAACAGCTCTTTGAATGTGGTCATTTTCTCAGTTCGTGGCGCTCACACGTGCACGCCTCCAGCATGTGCACTATAGCCAGAGAGAATCCCGGTGTAGAAGGTCGGAATCGTGTCTTCGGATCCCAGAGCGGCAGGAAAAGACTTTACCGCTCAAGGTCAAATGCCGATAAATCCAAAATTCCAGATGATCCAATCAGAAGATCAGAAGATGAACTGATGTGGAGGGTGAGCCTGGCCAAGGAGCCCCGATCTTCGGGATGGGAGGGGGGCACATTCATACGGACACGTGTGCAGAAACAAAAGAGTAATCGGAGGACTCATCTCCAGGCCCGTGGAGATGGAGCTCGTTCCCTAATTAGTCCCGTTATCGGGTTAGTAGCGGTGTTTGAGCCGGACCCCCTCTATGCTGAAGCCACAGCTCCTTTTTTGGGCTGATGATTCTCCTCTAAGCTGCCGCCGCCCGTTGCTGTGCTAGTTTTATGCTAGCCTTCAGCCTGATTTCGCTCTCTTTCTCTACAAATTCCGTGAAACAGGTCAGCGACTAATGTACATTGTTCTGACCGGAGTCATCGCGTTGCTGACATTTGGCACAGCAGTAGGCGGCAGGTGAGATAGCAGACGTGGAGCCAGAACAAATTAGCCCACATACGATAGAAGACGGGGATGCGGAGGGCCGGGTTAATGTAGTTGACCCAATGAAAGCCCAGAGAAGAGCCTATGAAAGCTCCTTCCAGGAGGTGGGGGGCTGGGAGCTGGCCTGATTTATGGCCTCTTTGTAGACCGGAGCTCAACAGTGGGATTGTTGTAGAGACACTGACGGAAGTGCCCCCCGCCCCCCCCCCCCCACCCCACCCCCCCACTAACACTAGCAGTGCCTCAGACAAAGCGCCGAAGCTCAGCTCGCTGCTGAGCGCCGCCGTTTCATCTGCAGCCGGCCGGCGTGCAGCCGGACTCCATCTTGGGCAGCGGAGCTTCCCAGCGAACGTCTCCATCAAAGTAACTGTGCCGAGGGAAAGGAGACAGCGTGCACGTCTCCTCACAAGCCGATTTAGGTTAAGTGCTCTGCCCACGGCTGCGTAAAAAGAGGTGCCGTTTTTGTCCAAATGGACGTGAGCGCGTGTGTTTGGATTGTGGGAACGTCAATAGACTCAGCCGACTGGAAGCCGTCGCCCTTAATGTCATCATCCTCCCTGTCGGCAAACACTGGCGCATAAACACGCCGCATCCGGGTTCAGAAGGTCTGCGAAGGAGTCTGTGCACGTGTTAGCCTAACCTCTTTTGTTTGTAGCGGAGGGACGGGCCCTCCAGGTGATGGGCGGGCTACCTGGGACACGGCAGGCTAATCAATGTCCGCGGTGGCACTTGCTAATCCCATTCTTGCTCTTTCCCGGCAGTGCGATCCGCGTCAGTCGGAAGGGATGGCACATGCTCCTCAACTTCTGCTTCCACACGGCTCTGACCTTTGCCGTGTTCGCCGGCGGCATCAATCGAATCAAATACCCCATCATCTGTCAAGCGGTAAGTGCATTCCCTCTCCATCCGTCCTGCTCCGGAAGCCTCGCAGCATTGATTAGCAATGTCTGCGGAGGCGCGGAGCCCGTCTGCCGCATGTGCGGAGCTTCGTCACGGCTTCGTCACGCCTCGGCTCCCGCCGTGACCTCCTCCCTTCTAGCTATGTCACCAGTGAACCTGCAAACGTTCCGACGTCGGAAGCTTCATTCCTGACTGGATATTGGTGCCTTGTTCAGTCAGTTCCGGGCTCTGGCGCCACTTCAGCTGTCACGAGGCCCCTCATTCCATCATAAAGGCTCCGCCCCTACACGCTGAAACGCTGCGAGGACCCCCTACCTCGCGTGACTGACTCGGAGCAGATGGCGTTGTCAGCCATTTTAATTTCCCTCGCTCACCTGCAGTTTAGTGTCACATTAACTTTACCATTTAGAGAAATTAATCTCTTTCTGCTGCTCACACTGAGCATGAAAGGGGATTGAATCCATAAAGCCCCGCCGCCGCCACCGCCGCCGCCGTCACACAACACCGGTGCCGGACGCGCAGCCCAATTTTTGCCTGTAAGCGTGCGTGAGTGTGTGTGTGAATAATGCGTGTGTGCACGGTGACCTGTCCAGGGTGTCTTCCTGCCTCTCGTCCAATGTGCTCGTCTCAAGGACGCCTTAATCAGGAATAAGCGGAGGTTAAGATGGACGCACCAAAAACTAACAGCGACGTCGGTCCAGGTTTTATTCTGGGATGTTTTGCCTCCTTTATTGGTTAATCTGGGAAAAAGAAGCTCGTGAACATTCCCACGTTTGCCTTCATTCCCATTTTAATGAGTTCTTTTACAGATTAAAACACTGTTGTGGAGGTAAATAGAGCTTTTTATCTCAGACCTGTACTAATGAATATTAATCAGTCTCTGATCTGTCCCTGTACGTCCAGATCAGATGTTCTCTGTCCTCTCTGCTTTGAGATAGCAGCATCTTAAAAATCACACGTTTCTATCGTCTTTTAGCCAGAACTTCTCCTGGTTCTGTTGTGCCCGGATGGCCCGATGACCCCAGTCGTCCTCCTTATTAGTCATCCTACTGAAATCCTGTTTAATCGTGACCACGTGTCTGTCAAACGGCCTCGGAGGACTCGTTACCACAGACGTGTGGCTGAAATATCCAGGCTGTGCCTACAGAGGAATTTACCGTAATTTCTGGACTACAGAGCGCACCTGATTATAAGCCGCATAATCTAATTTTAGAAAGAAAATCAATTTTGTACTTAAACAAGCCGCGGGTATCCCACGTAGTAATATGAAGAATTAGATGGAAAACATTCAGTACCGGTAGATGTTTTTATTACCGTAAGAGACGAGTCACTGACGAGCAACAGACAGGTCAGAAACAACAGCCACTCTTTTCATTTGTATGTTTATACAGAGACCTTAAATCCAATTTTCATCACGTCAGGATTTTTTAACTTTTCTTTTAATTTAATCCGCTTAGCAACATAAATATATTCTACCGGTAAATGCTTTTTTTTCCTAAAGGTGTCTGTAATGCAGCTACCTTGAAATATACGTTTGTATCAGCTACACACAAATTACGTTGTTTATGCTTTTTTACTCAAACAATGAACAATCTAATCTAAAACTCCCCGATGGCCCGCCTCTAAAATCTTCTATTTTCATCGCGGTGGCGATTGCTTTTGCCTTCCGTCTGATTCGTACAGCGGAAACACCGCGGCCGCCTGCTCTCTGTGTGTTGACCCAGTCTTCCAGAACCTTCTCAAGCTCGGGCCACCTGCGATGTTTACGTCTAAAAGCTTTTGTCGTCTTTTTGCTTTGGATCAGTTCTTCATGCTGGCGTCTCCACCTTCTCACCATTGATTACCATAATGCCAAGATTATACGCGCCAGCTCGATTTCCTTCTTCAACCGCCAGAGTGATCGCTTTTAACTTAAAAGTCGCATCATATGCTTTTCTTCTAGTATTTTCCACATTGATGAGGGTTTGTAAAAATGACTGATTCACAATAGTTGTGATAGTGCGCCACGAAAAAAACATAAATAAGCCGCACCGTAGAATAAGCCGCAGTGTTTAAAGTGTAGGAAAAAAGTAGCGGCTTATAGTCCAGAAATTACGGTAATGCTGAAATCCATTGGATGTGTCCTCTCGAAGGGTGTTGCCAGCTTCACTCATGTACAAACGTCACAGTGAGCAGGACCGATGCTCCAAATGTCCAGTTTCATCAAGAAAAAGAGATTTCCAGCATCTCCTTGTGGACTTTGGTCCATCTGGAGAAGCGTTTAACGTATTCAGTCCCCGTTCATTTCTGTCCCGTTAGCCCGGGGCTGGTGGATGCCGTTTGCTGCTCCTCCTTCATCCAATCATTCCTAACAGGGTGAGTGTGTGCAGACTTGGAAGGAGCCCAGGTTGTCTGCTGCTCCACTGGGACGGGAGCCGCTCTCCACAGACAGTTTGAGATAATTAAAAGCGCGCTGGTGGAGACGTGTGATGTGTGATCACACGCAAGGCTGTTCGTTCCCACTCAGAGAAGCTGCAGGGTTCCCTGAACTCCTTCCAGGTTTCCCACCTCTCGTCTGGTCGGAAACGCGCCCGCCTCCATCAGAGGGAAGGCCGGTCGCCTTCCGCCTCTGCCTACGTGCCGCTGCCCCATTTTGGCTGCGTTTAACGTCACTCTTGGATCTGAAGTGATCCAGTCTTTGGTCTCCTTTTCCTCCTTTTCCGTCTTTGCCCAGTTTGGCCGTTGATTTGCGCGACGCTGCAGCGCTGACGCGGCATTTCTTCTTTTCCCGTGGGCAGCAGAACGGCGCTCTCGCCTTGTTTTGCCTCCCCTTGCCCTGAACCAGCAACACGTGGGTCTCACTTTAAAGTTCCCTAAGTGTGACTGGCATTAAACGAGCCATTAATTCCACAAAGAACCCCTTTAGGGAGGTGACCTTGATCTGGGCTTCCAGCTAGCTGTCAGCTGCAAGATGCTTTATGGAGGATTTTCTCATTAGCCTGCTGCTGTGAAATGAGTTGTTTTGGCAAATACTGCTAACAAGTCTTACTGTATCTGCTGTGGTTGGTTCTGGACCTGCAGTGGGTCCGATCTGACGGCTCCTGAGCTCATTTCGGAGCACGCTGGGCAGAAGACGGTTCCCAGGATTTCTCCAGTTTAGCAGCGCTCGGATGTGCTGGAAGCGTCTTCTGACTCGGGTCAACATTGGAGCCAAAGCCAGGAGTACAGTGGGACCTCTACTTACGAACGTCTCTACATGCAAATTTTTCAGGTTACGAAGCGTCTCAACGGGAAAATATTTCCTCTTGTTACGAAAGAAATTTCAGGATACGAAAGGCAAAAATACGCTACCGCTGCTACTCGCAGCTCGCGGAGTTTAGCGAACACAAACTTGCTTGTAGCTGCTCTGCCATTGGCTATCGGCTAGCATCTTCCTGTCATCCCATTGGCTAGGAAGGACGTCAATATGTACAAGTTTGTGTGTATCCCAGCGTCGCCTTCGTTTACCTTTTATTTATTGTGGGTGTTCGTATGTTTGTCCATTAGATGGCGGTGTTACCACAAGTGTTAACGTTCGTTGCTAGTAATGACGGCTAATGTAAGATTAGCCTGTAATAAAGTTCATTTTGTTCCTGGAGAAGCCTTGCAGAATTCCTACATTTATTGTGCGGTAATCTAATTGTAACATGTATTTGTTACATGTTTTGATGCATTTTTATGATTCATAAAAAAAAATTATGTCCGAATTTTTGGGGGCTTGGAACGGATTAGGGCATTTACATGGAAAACGCGTCTCTACTACAACTTTTGGAACGAATTAATTTCGTAAGTAGAGGTCCCACTGTAACACTGCAGAGAGTAAAAGTCAGTCGCACACTCCAAAACTTGTTAAAAAAAAGGGAGATTTTAGGAATAACGGAGAAGTGTTCCACCACTCTGGAGTTTCTCTTTAACCATTTTAAATGCTGTAGATTAAAGGAGGCATTTGGGAGCTCCCAAATGTGGTGGAGGATACTTCATGGACCCGTCTACGACCAGGAACTTCCTTTTTACCCAGCGCAGCATAATGAGATGTATGATTTAGAAACATTTTTAACAGTACGGTACAATTTACAGTACGTCAAATATACCCAGGTGAAGGGATTCAGGTCGGTGCCCATCAGGAAGACGTTGATTCACTGGAAGAGGAAGAGCGGGAATAACTAGAGCATTTGAACCTGCCATTGTCTGAAGACTTTAAACGCATCGCAAAAGACGGAGCGTCAAAGCCAAAGTCCAAACCGTCTCTTCATCCCTCACAAAATAGCTCCCGCTTGCTAATATTTTCAACTTTTAGCCAGCCAAGTGATTATTTCTGTCTGATTTAGAGCTTTTGGAAACAGCTCTGCTTAAATCTGACACATCAATATGTTTTCTATTAAAGTTTTCCTCAAATTCCGATTTTGAGGGGGACGCGCGTGTGTGTGTGTGTGTTATCAAGCTGTTATTTTCAGATTAAAAATGAAAGAGCTATAGAACAGGAATTTAGCATACAGGAGCTAATAAATGCCACCGAGCGCTAACTTTAGCCTTTTCCAATAGGACTGTTTGGCCAAATCTTCTAATCCTAAACACCCGTTTCCTTGTTGGCGTGATTTCCATTTATTTGTGCCGAGCTGACACCCCGCTGAAGTGATGAAACAGGACTTCTGAGGTGACAAGAGCTTTATCTTTTTAATGGGGACACATTGATCAGCTTTTCTGGAGTCATTTCCAGCGTCTCCTTTGTTCCCCGGGCTGCTCGCTGATCCGATCACTGACTGAAATATGAAATATTTGCCCAGATTTTCCAGCAACAAAAGGCGGCTTAAAACGGAATATTAGAATATCACAATGTGTTTGTGCTCGGCAGCAAAGCCCTCCACACATGCAGCAATCAGGAAGTGATGCGATGGAACGCTGCGGCACCTGTAGACCAGTAAGGTTGCTGGTTCTGGCCCGACAGTGGACCGTGCTCACCATAGTTACCCACCAGTCACACCAGTCAGACCAGTATCACTGCTATCAGACTGGTTGGGATCTTCGGGAGCCTGACTTTTAAGGCCCACGTGGCATGACCTTGATCCTTGACCTCCAGAAACGGACTCCATTGTTCCCCCCGTGCGTGTGCATGCTTGCTGCATTAATGTTTGAGCCAGCGCTTCCATCCCAGGCGTGACCTTGAGCGGGATTCCGACGGACCTCCTCCGCTACAGAGGAAAATCGGGCGGGTTGTGGGCCTTTACGTGGTCATTTGCTGTCATTTTGAGCATCATCAGGAGCTACCACGGACGCTTCCACTTAGCATCGGCTAAGTTGGATCAGACCCCCCCCCCCCCTTCCCCAGATATATGTGTTTGCTGCTTTTTGAGAATATTCATGAGCAGTCGTGACTCTCATTTGTATTCCGGTTTATTATTCACCGTGCAAACCGGTCGTCCTCTAACTCCGCTGATAAGGAGCTGCTCAGTATCCACAGCTGGATCCTCCACATAATGCTCTTATCCCACACAACCTTGATGATTCACCAGCACTTTCGCATTATTGTCTCCCAGTGAAGGATTCGTGGAAGGAGCAGGTGTTGGGGAAGTGTGTATAACGGACAAAGAGACGCCCTTGGAGCGACATTGCTGGGGTTTTTTGTCCTTTTTTTGCCCGTTTTCACAGCTGCTCTGAACACATTTGGAATGGGTGTCGTTTTCCTTCCAGGTGGGGATCGTGCTGCACTACTCCTCCCTTTCCACCATGCTGTGGCTCGGGGTGACGGCCAGGAACATTTATAAGCAGGTGACCAAGAAGCCGCCTCAGAGCCAGGACAGCGATCCGCCTCCGCCCCCGAAGCAGCCGCTGCTCAAGTAAGTACGCTCAAACGTCTCAGATGGTAGAAATGAGTGTTTGTCCAGTAATTAGTGTGGGAAAATGGAAAAAATAGACAAGATACAAGATGTAGCAGCAGCATTGTAGCATTTCCTGTCTGGCCCAAATGCCCTGATGGGCCTTAAATATTAGTAATCGCCGTTTTAAAGTCGTTCCGAAATGTGGCGAACGGTACCAGGACACGCTTCACAGCCCCATTCAGGAAGTGAAGCTGGAACGTGTCACTCGTCGTAAATGCTCATATTTATCTCTGTGGATCTCAAACATCTTTTTTAAGGGAAGGGAGCAGGTTTCTGTGCTGCTGCGCGCAGCCACACAAACACCAAAGTATTTGTAATTTAATGAAGGAGGAACTTTGAAGCTTCCTCCCATTTGGCCTGAGATTTGAGTGGATCCAGAGTTGGAATTAAAAGTAAGTGCATTAGTTCTGACAAGGTGACGAGTGCCTGGGGTCGTTTATAATTCAATTTGTATTTAATCTTCCTGTAATATAGACACTTCCAATTTCTAGGAATAGCGAAGCCTCCATCCTGACCATAAACCTGACGTCTATTGGGTGATGTTGCAGGTGTTAGCTAGCATGGCTAAAGCAGAAATACATTATTGTTAAACCCTAATGTTTAACAACAGTGTTCAAGCCTTCGTTTTAGACACTGTTTGGTTCGGGAAGGTGCGAAATGGGAACGGGAATGTTGGAAAGGTCCGACGGAACTGTTACAGTCCGACAATAGCGCCTGTTTATGCTGCTCTGCGGCGAAAAACACACCCGGAAATACCATGTCGTGACTTCCCGTCAGGCTTGCAATGATTTATGTGTTTTGGGATTGTTGTTTTTTTCTTTTTCCCAAGCAGTCTGAGTTTCTGTGGGCAGGAGGGAAGTGGGGAAAGCGTGCGAG
This sequence comes from Takifugu rubripes, assembly GCF_901000725.2. NCBI lineage: Eukaryota > Metazoa > Chordata > Actinopteri > Tetraodontiformes > Tetraodontidae > Takifugu > Takifugu rubripes. Next base: position 1,245,737 of record NC_042288.1, on the reverse strand, counting down.
TTATTCAGGTTGAGAGCAGCGGTGGGCTCGGCGGGGGCGGTTACGGGGCAGAGGTGCAGGCAGGAGTGCAGGCGGGGCGTCGAGTGTAGCCCAGAGACTTGGAAGGACACTCCAGAGATCATTTTATCAGGGTTTGAACGTCGGAGGGCGAGCTAAAGGTCACATTACGCAAAAGGACGCTTCATCATTCCGTCTAAAACCATCCAGGGGAACGCCTCAACCGGACCATCGCAGGTGAAATGAATGGAGAGCCGTGAGACGAGGAGGTCAGACTCACCTAAATTAACCCGCTGCCTCGGCATCACTCCCCCCCCCACTGGCTCAGACACCCAGAGCCCAAAGCTTTATCAGAAATCTGAGTGGATTTCCCTCTAAAACCCCTTTATCAGCGCCTCAAATGGGATCGCCACGTCCAACTTTCACTCATTCTCCATCTCATTCCCTCTCTGCTTACTGGCAACATTTGGGGGGTGTAAGCGGATCAGCACGTGGACGCACGGGGGGGGGGGGGGGGGGGGGGGTTCTGCCTCCCCGCCGAGACGGCGCCGCGCCGGCTCGCCTGCACGCTGTGCTGAGCCCGACTCAGGGAGAAATCCTGTTAAGGGGGGCAAACGCAGGACAATCGGCTGTTTGCGGGCTCAGTTGAAGGCTTTAAAAACAGGAAGCTGGGCCGGAACCCTCTAGATGTGCACCTAAAACTTGCTTCCACGGGGGATATTATGGGATCGTTCCACTTTGGTCGTTCGGACCACCTGAGAGCGATGATCTGCATGTGAACATGGATGAGGACCCCCCCACCGCCTCAAACACCGTCCCGATCGGACGTTTTTAACGCGGAACGTTCCGGAAGCTCTCCCATCGCGCACCGCTTGTGAATGAGATCATTTCGGATCGTGGGGTGCAGCAGTGGGGTTGATCCGCTGTGATTGACTGTGAGGCTCCTGTCAGACAGGCACATGCAATGGGACTTAGCAGCTGCCCCCCCCCCCCTCCAACAACCACCCCCATTGCCTCCCATCAGCGTTTGATATCTGCTGATCTCTGCCAGGACTCAGGTGGATCACGTCCCATTGTGCTGCAGCCTCGAGGTGCGATTTGTGCTCATTATCATCATTATCTATCACTTCAGCGCCCGAGTGGACGACAGTTAGCTCGCCGTTAGCTAGCTTGGTCTGCGACAGAGCTCAAGTGATGTCATTTAAAACCTGGCGTGGAGGGCAACAACGCGGATGTGGCCCAACATCTGGGCCGCTCTCTGGTAACAGAGAGTTTACCTGGACGCCACAGTTGGTGGTCTGATGGATGGGACGGAACGCCCTCGTGGCCCATACAAATTCAACCGGCGTCTTATTAAGCCGGTGATGCTGTTAGAAGGAGGCGGCGGCACCTCATAGGCTCATTTATTTATGTCTACGCCACCCGCTGCCCCATCGGGGAGCTCCATGTCCGTCAGCTGGAGAACATCCTGGACCAGGTCCAGAGAGACGACGCTTAATACCCATAATTCCGAGCGCGGTGCATAAGCACGGGGTTGTGATGGGAGTCGCACGGGTGCCGCTCACAGGCACTTTTACGGTCTCCGTATCCGCTGTGGCGGCATCGGGAGGCAGAATTCTGCACACTCTGCAACTTTCGCTCTAATAGAATGATAAGAAAAACGTGCGCAGCGAAGCGCGCGAGCTGGCGGCGGCGCCGTCGGTCGTTCGCCGGCACCTCCGTGCATATTTTTATTTGCCACCTTTCAGACTCTGGGTTTAAAGCGCAGTTTGCCTTAATTTCCCCTCGTTCTTCTCATTTCTGTTGCGGCGACTGACAGGCGGGCGAATGGCTTTCTGTCGAAGGTGCGTTTCCTGCTCCCACTCAGGCAGAGTGACAGCCTCTTAATGCCCCCCCCCTCTTGCCTCCAGCCACCCCTCACCCGCCCGTCCAGACAAACATCAGTGATTGTAATTGAATTTTTTGGGACAGGCACTCTGGGACGGAGGACAGGTTCAGGAAGAGAAGATGAAGACAGGGAGAAATAGAGTAGCGGAGAGGCTGGAACGGTGACGGAGGTTAGGACGGAGCAGGAGGGAGGAGGAAATAGCAGCGTTTTTAGACAGGAAAGAGACAGAGGACGAGGACGGGGCGCGGAGGGGGCAGCTGGGGGATTAGCGTCGGTTCTTCCTCTTGCTCACCACATCTGCTGATTCCTTTAACGGATTAAAACAGGATATTCACGCTGACATCAGGACACCGTGTGAACTTCTGCTCTTTGAATTCGTTATGCTAACTCGGCTAGCGTGCTAACTAAATACGTCCCCACTATTGCTACCGAATCTCGATTTTGGATTTGACAACTAACTAATTCATAAAGATGCCGACATCCCTCTGCCAGACCGATGTAAATATCCGGCTAACGGAGCCTAGCTGCAGACCAGGAAGTGGGCCAGACCCCCTGATGCTCTGAGCCTCTTTCTTTGGTACCTGCAGCCCAATCAGGCTGCGCAGATTGCCCGGCTCTCTTAAGAGCGCCACGTCAGCAGCGTCTGACAGCTCAATCTGGAGAGCAGAGAGGAGGAAATCAGAGTGGAAGTCCTGCTGCCTTTGTGGGGGCCTATCTCCTGGGAAGGAGTCAGTGGATCAGGCATTTACACGATCCCGCCAGCGGGAACGCGAGCGGTTCTGGAACACGGCTCTGGCGGCAGTTGGGATGTTCCGCAAGACGATGTAGATGTTAGCTTAAGGTTTCGGAATGTCCGAGGTTGCTAGCTGACGCTGCGTCGGGAATCCTCTCTAGTTTAGCCCGGCGGGCGAGCGCTTCCCTTCCGTCCAGGAGTGGGTTTTCTCTAAGTCTTCAGGTTTTGACGGTGGGGTTGGCCAGTCTGGGCCCTTCTCCCCTCACGCGTCTGTCTCTGTCTGTTTGTCCCTCAGATTTTACCTGGTCAGCGGCGGCGTGCCGCTCGTCATCTGCGGAGTCACAGCGGCCGTCAACATAGAAAACTACGGCAGCGGGGAGCAGGCGCCATAGTAAGATCCGTTTTATAGACCCTTCCGATCAGGGTGAAGGATCTTCCATCTTCTGGCTGCGTTTTCCCAGCGTTTGTGCTTATTTTCATTCCGCTTCTGCTGTTGTTTCAGTTGCTGGATGGCCTGGGAGCCCAGCCTGGGGGCCTTCTTCGGCCCCGTGGCGTTCGTCGTCCTGGTAACCTGCGTCTACTTCCTCTGCACCTTCATCCAGCTGCGAAAACACCCCGAGAGAAAGTACGAGCTGAAGCAGCTGACGGAGGAGCAGCAGAGGCTCGCCGCCGTGGACGTGCCCACCCACTGCCACCAGGGGGCCGAACCCGTGGCTCCGAGCGGCGGGGGCCACTGCCCCGCCGGCTGCCCGGGGGTCCCCATCAACCCCGCGCTGCTGGCCAATGAGCACTCTTTCAAGGCCCAGTTGAGAACGGCGGCCTTCACCCTGTTCCTCTTCCTGGCCACCTGGACCTTCGGGGCGCTGGCGGTGTCCCAGGGCCACTTCCTGGACATGATCTTCAGCTGCCTGTACGGTGCCTTCTCCGTCACCCTGGGCCTCTTCATCCTCATCCACCACTGCGCCAAGCGGGACGACGTTTGGCACTGCTGGTGCAGCAGCTGTCCGGGCCGGCGTGCCGACACCTGCTCCGGCGCCCACGGCCCCGCCCAGGCGCGGCCCAAGGTCAACGTGAACGGCGACACCCCGGGACACGGCCACGGCCACTGCCACCACGACTCGCCCTGTCCGGGCAAAGCGGCGGTGACCTGCGCTCACGGTAGTTTAGCTTCCTGTAAACACGCCTCTCTCCCGTCCTCGCAGAACCACGCGACGTGTCTGGCGCCGGTGGCGCCCTGTTGCGCCGCCCTGCACAGCCAGCAGCTGATGGAGGAGGAGTCGGCGGCGGCCACGCACGTCCTGCTGCACGCCGACCCCGAAGGTTACCGCCCGGGGATCCAGCTGCACCCTTGCCTGAAAAGCAGCGCTAGGACTAAAGGCCGCCAGTTTAGCCGCCGGGCCGGCGCCGGAAGCGAGCGGGAGTACGCGTACCACATCCCGTCCAGTGTGGACGGCGGCAGCGTGCACAGCTCACACACTGACAGCCCCCACAGCACGCACGAGCGGCACGCCCACATCTGCCCCCATCTGGCCCACGAGGGCCACCACGAGGGCCACCACGCGTGCACGCACGAGGCCCTGGCGTGCCACGCCCACTGCCATCGACACATCTGTTGCGCCAAGGCGGAGCTGTTCCCCTCGCTGTGCCCGGCCGAGGGCGCCGACACGGGCGTCTTCCTGTGCGGCTGCAGCAAAGTGGCGGAGCAGGACCCGACGGCGCCGCATCACCACATAGAGATGCACCCCCCACGCAGACAATCCTACCCCCAGAATCCGCCCAATCAGAACGGGATTCTAAAGGGGGGCCTGAACGAGGGACTTCTGTACATGTCGGACAGTACGGGGAATATACGCACTGGACCCTGGAAGAACGAAACTACTGTGTAGTGGGGGGGGGGGGGGGGGGGACGCGACCCGCCCGCCAAATACAAACATTCCTTTCTAGAATAAAGAGAAAACTACGGATTATGGAAGTTGGAATATCACAATCAGCGTGGGATGTTTTTATTTCAATGTCCTCGTGTTTCGATGTGTCCCGTGTTCCTGTACAGACGTCGGACCTCTCGGAAACGCTCCAGAACCTCTTCAAGCCCGGACGGTTCTGTCAAACGTGTGTGTGTCGCATCATCAGACGGAACTGAAGGAATTCCATAGTGCTCCAGAGCTTACTGTCAATCTCTCTCTATATATGGATATTTAAAAAAAAGGATGGATTGATGTGTGTGTGTGTGTGTGTGTGTGTGGGTGAACAAGTTCATCTTTTTTTAATCACTAGTCTTAACAAAACTCTCGGCATCCATGTTTTAGACAACTAAACCAGCAGTTTTAGAGTCCATGAAGTTTCAGTCAAGCTACTGTGAAACCTGTCAGAGAATTCCGGGACCGTGCGGAGACGCTTGCCAGATGTGCGTGGACGTCCTCTTTAGTAGTGCTAATGATGAGAACAAGCGGCGTGGACCCAACGGTCCCCTCGCTGGGTCGGTGTCCTTCATGTCTTGATGATGTCTCTACTGGTTTGTTTCTTTTTTATGGAGAGAAATGAAAAACTGACAGCAACAGAACGGCTCCGCTGCCATCATTTCCTTCTACAGCTGCTGAGACCTGGCCTCACATCATTACTGTTATTATTACTATTACTATTATTATTACTATTATCATTACTATTACTATTACGATTATTATTATTATTATTATTGTTATTATTATTATTATTATTACTAATAGTAGTAGTAGTAGTAATATTATCATCATTATTAGTATTATTAGTGCTAGTATGATGATGATGATTATTATTATTATTTTATTTTCTTATTAATACTATATTTCTTATTACTATTATTATTAATAATAATAATAAAATGATTCTTATTATTATTCTTTTTATTATTACCATCATCTTTATTATCATTATTAGTATTAGTATTATTATTATTATTATTATTATTATTACTATTATCATTGTTATTATTATAATCAGTATTATTATTATTATTATTACTCGCATTATTATTATTATTATTATCATCATTATTATTAATACTCTTATTATTACTATTATTATTGTCATTATTATTATCATTATTGTTATTATTATTGTTATTATTATTACTATTATTCTCATTATTACTATTATTATTGTTATTATTACACTGTGCCACGGAGGTCTTCATCATGGGTTCTTTGCCAAACTAAGTTCAATCATGGTGTTGCGCGTGAAAAATAATCATTTCAAAGCTCCTCTGCTTTAGAGAAGTCACCAATTCAAAAGTAAACGCGCTTATTAAAGATGTAATAACATTATTTGAACATGGTTCGTATCTTCCCTGGTAAAGGATGATGCTTACTGCCCTTTTGCCACTGTTTAGTGCCTCCTACTTTTTTATCAGTTGGATAATTTTCCAAACTTAGTTGTATCCAGTGGTTGCTATGGAAACATTGGCATGAGGTATGTGGCTGTTGGTCACAATCAGTGAAGAGGAGTCATGGAACAAGTAAGGTCACACCACAACGATGGAGTACAGGGGAGTACAGGTGGAGTACAGGTGGAGTACAGGTGGAGTAAAGCCGGAGTACAGGTGGAGTACAGGCGGAGTACAGGGGAGTACAGGTGGAGTACAGGCGGAGTACAGGGGGAGTACAGCCGGAGTACAGGGGGAGTACAGGGGGAGTACAGGTGGAGTACAGGGGGAATACAGGCCGAGTACAGGTGGAGTACAGGTGGAGTAAAGCCGGAGTACAGGGGGAGTACAGGTGGAGTACAGGCGGAGTACAGGCCGAGTACAGGGGGAGTACAGCCGGAGTACAGGGGGAGTACAGGCGGAGTACAGGGGGAGTACAGGCGGAGTACAGGTGGAGTACAGGGGGAGTACAGGCGGAGTACAGGTGGAGTACAGGAGGAGTACAGGCGGAGCACAGGTAGAGTATAGGAGTACAGGTAGAGTACAGGGGGAGTACAGGTGGAGTACAGGTGGAGTACAGGGGGAGTGCAGGCAGAGTACAGGAGGAGTACAGGCGGAGCACAGGTAGAGTATAGGAGTACAGGTAGAGTACAGGGGGAGTACAGGTGGAGTACAGGGGGAGTGCAGGCAGAGTACAGGAGGAGTACAGGCGGAGCACAGGTAGAGTATAGGAGTACAGGTAGAGTACAGGCGGAGTACAGGCGGAGTACAGGAGGAGTACAGGCGGAGCACAGGTAGAGTATAGGAGTACAGGTAGAGTACAGGGGGAGTACAGGTGGAGTACAGGTGGAGTACAGGGGGAGTGCAGGCAGAGTACAGGAGGAGTACAGGCGGAGCACAGGTAGAGTATAGGAGTACAGGTAGAGTACAGGCGGAGTACAGGCGGAGTACAGGAGGAGTACAGGCGGAGCACAGGTAGAGTATAGGAGTACAGGTAGAGTACAGGGGGAGTACAGGCGGAGCACAGGTAGAGTATAGGAGTACAGGTAGAGTACAGGGGGAGTACAGGCGGAGTACAGGTGGAGTACAGGTGGAGTACAGGGGGAGTGCAGGCGGAGTACAGGTGGAGTACAGGAGGAGTACAGGCGGAGCACAGGTAGAGTATAGGGGGAGTACAGGTGATTCTCACCACCTCTGCAGTCCAATAGGCTGAAAATGACAAGATTTTCAAGGTCAAACGATGAGGAAACGTCCCTCATCCAAAAGGCTCCTCACCAAGGATCATTTTTGGAATCTGGTATCAAAGCTGTGGATGAAGCACGTGCACGTGCGTCAGGCTGCTGCTGACTGACGCCTGCCAGTTTACTCCCAACGGGAGCAAACGCAGAGTTCTCTTTCATCTTTGAATCTTGGTGTGATAGACTTGAACCCTGGGTTCAGCCACCACATCACAGTGCTCCTGAAGGTTCCTGTTTCCAGACTGAAGCAGGAGTTCTTTCTGAAAACCATGAAGGTTCAATTCTCTTTGAAGAGCAGAAAAACAGCGGTGGAGAGGCAGCGCGTTGACTCAGAAGCGCTTGTTTGTGTTGTGACAGATGGGAGAAAATACCCTTATTCCTTCAGAAAAGCTGGAATAAAACATTTTATAGGAGCTGCCACGTCTTTAAGGAGGAAACAAGTTCATGTAAAGAAAGCAGCGCGGGGAACAACTCCACACCAACGCTCAGTGTGGGAGGGGTTTTTCCCTCTTTCTCTTTTCCTGCCGTGCCAGGAGTAGAACCGGACCGTCCGGATTGATGCAGAGACACTTGCTGAAGTGTCTCCTCAGCCAGGAGGAACATTTGTCTCCAGCTGGAGGAGAAAGGAGAATAAAACCACGGTGACGGAGCTCGGAATAGTGAGTGGAGGCCCTGCTGGATGTCAGCGATGATGCATGGCCATCATAACTCCACCCGGCCCGACCGCGCTCTCCACTGTCCTGGACAAAATGGCCCATCATGGGCCCGAGTCAGGCGCTCCCAAACTGTGATCTACACCCACCACTACAGACATGATGTCTGTGGCTAAAATATTCACCTGTGGAGCTGCAGCAAAAGTGGCTTCTCACCCTTTTCTACACCGACACAGATTCCAATAAATGTATTTTTTCACCGTGCGGTGCAGAGAATTTCTGGCCTTTCTGGTTTTTGTGTGTGTTCGAGCAGACGAGGATGAAGAGGGAGGAAGGCGAAGGCCCGACTTCCTGTCTCGATTCACTCTTAATGTCTTTATTTCTCCTGACAGCGTGATGGAGATCGAGGCGCCTCGCAGAGCCCCTGCAGGAGAGGAATTCAAATCATTGCAGGCTTGACTGCTAATGCCGTGCCTTTCAGAGCGTGTGTGTGTGTGTGTGTGTGTGTGTGTGTGTGCATAAAACATGTGAGGGCTTCCAAATGTGCTCACATCAACGCAAAAATAAGACATTTGTCTCGTGTGTGAAACAAATCACACTCAGGTTTGACAGGCCGTGAAATGTCGGCGCACATTTCATCCGCAGCTGGATTTTTTTTTTTTTTTTTTTTTTTTTTTTGAGTCGAGACCACATGACAACCACAGATCACCTGTCTGCCTGAGAGACGCGTCGCAACCTTCAGGTGAGTCACAAAGGAAGGAGCTGCTGCTGGTTTATACGGATGAACGCTAGGCTAACGTAGCTCAGGCTACCGCGTGTCTGGGGCGGGTCGATGGCGCCGTTACAGGTGAACTGATCGATGAAAGATCAAAATGAAAGATTGATCCAGAGGATGGCTAATGTGGTCTACGCTCCCAGCCGTCCCCCCACTCTCTCTCTCTCTGTCTCTCTGTGTCTCTCTCTCTCTCTCTCTCCTTACATGCCGGTTCTGCTCCGGCAGGACTTGTGATAGAAGGCTGTGATCGACAGGCAGCTTCTGTCCTTGGCTTAAATAATACAGTGAAACCCTGCAGGGCAGCAAAGAGAAGTGGGGGTGGGTTGGGGGGGGGGGGGGGGGGGGGGGGGTGCTGTGGTGGGGGTGTGGATTAGGATGACAGTTTAAGCGTTTGAGATGAAGAAGTGAAGGAGTGGCGCCAGCGGGATCAAAGAGGAAGAGAGAGAATTGGGAAGATTGGGTGTTGTTTCAGTCCTGGGGGTCATGTGCGCCTCCACGTGCACTGACTTCAACACACCACAGACCTTCGTGCTACGAGGCACCAGCGCCAGCCTCGACGCCGCCCTGCAAAGCCTTTTCATAAGGAAAACCTTGTTTTTCCAGATCGAGCAGACTCAGGCTGAGCTTCTGCCACAGGTGATTCCAGCCAGGACGTCTGAGGAGACTCCTCCCCCCCTCCCCACCTCCCGATCCCACTTCCTGTCGTGTGAGGGGCGGAAAGCTTGATGGAAGCTCAGCAGACGGGAAACAAAGACTGATTGATGTTTTCCTTCCACTGACGCGCGTGAACAGGACAAAGTCATTGTTAAGGTCATCAATAAGGGCCCCCGCCTCCTCCCGTATCCACAGGCAATAGGTGTGGAAGCGATTAGCAATTAACTAATTACATCAGTGTCACCGGCAGCCTGATGAATGTGAGGCTCCCGGCTCGCTCTCCACGCTTTCATTTGCTAAATGCTCCGGGATCTTTAACCTTTCCGGAAAACTGTTGTCTGTCGTGGTGGCAACAACTGGCGCACGGTCCCTGCCATCCGGTCCTGGCGTTCCCTGACAGGCGGATCCGCTCCGGAACTTCTGAGACGTCCTCTCTTCTTCTCCTGCCTCAGATTTGAGCTGCGCCGGCTACGCGTGGTGGGAGAGGGAACGCAGCAGACGGAGGCCTGACGTCCCTGACGTCTCCGGTTCCTCTGAAGGCTCCATCAGCCGTCACACCCCGGGAAGCTGGGGTGTCCCCATTTCACCTTAGCGTTCCAGCCACTTGTTGGATTTCCAAGCTGCGATGAGATGAGTGACATCTTCTTGTCCCAAATCCTGACCCCCCCCACTGTGCTTCTGTTTCCGAACGCGTCCCAGTTGGTGATGTGTTGAATGTTGGGTTGGGTTGGAGGAGGAAAGAGGTGCCAATCTTGGTCGCTGTTATTGCCACCCCCCCCCCCCCACACACACACACACACACACACACACACACACACACACACACTTTATTTATAGCCTGGTAGAACTGGAATAGAGAATCATGTGATGGTTTAAATGCAACAATCCAGTGGATTATGGGGGCCTAAGAGGCAGCAGCAGCCGCCTGTATCGTCAAGGCTTGAACATGACAGCCAGGCTCAGCTGCCCCCTCCCCCCATTTACCCCCCCCACCCCCCACCCCACCCCCTCGCCTCCTTCAGTGGAGAGAGTAGGACAGCTGGGGATGGCATGGTGGGCACGACCGGGGAGGATGAGGAGGATGCAGCGGATGAGATTAGGCTGCATAAGTGTTTCTTTAAAGGGAAACGAGTTGTTGTGGCCCTCGTTAAGCAACGCCCACATCCTGTTGTTGCTTATTTAGATCCGAGTGAAACAGGGAGGCTGCTACACGTCTCAGCGCAGGAACATCCATCGACCGTACGAGCTTCAGCTCTGTAGCGAAGCAGGTTTGACGAGAGCTCTAAAGCAGCCGAGCTCACAGGATGAGGGTGACGCCACGAGAGGGGCAGCGAATCCACTGGATTACAGCCCCAGTTGGTCCACAATGGCGCTTTTTTTTAACATGTATCCAGTCAACATCCATGACAATTTAATGGAGCCGAATCGTTAAGTGAATTATTTGCAGACAGATGTTGAAATGGACTCGTGGGGACAGAGAGCTGGTCTCCGGTCTGTCCTCCTGGAGACACTGATGAAGATGTCTCCAGGAGGTTATATCCTCAAACATCCCATTAATGTTCCCCGAGTGAGCTCCAATCCTTGTTAATGCAGGATCGCCATCTAGTGGTTAAAATGGGCACCTCAGCGTTGCTGAAGGACGAGTGGATGTCAAACCATTTCTGTAAACTTGATTTTTAGATCTGTGAAACCAAATTAATAATTATCTGAAGCTGAATAACAACTATAACAGCACACACAGATGCACAAAACCAGCAAAACACAAGTTAAGCAGAAGGAAAACTAAACTATGAAGCTGTAAACTGGAAGCTTCAGTCCAGCTGTTGCAGGCCCAGGGGTGCAGCACCTCTGATCGGGGGGGGGAACAGCAGGGGGCCCAGCAGGGGGCCCAACAGGGGTCCTGGACCATGCACTGAATGCTCAGCAAGCTTTACTGAGGGCGGATGTGTGGACATTAACTGAGGTTCCTCAATAAATGCAAATGAATGCAGGTAGTTTCACTTTAACCCCCCCCCCCCCCCCCCCCCCGCAGCATTCTCACGGGCTGCTTCATTCTTGTTTGGGTCCTTGTAACATATCAAGTTCTGCTGCATCTCATTAGTCCACACACATTATAGCAGCACCCTGTTTTTGTCTGGGAGGCCTGATGAATATGCATGTTCCTCCTGCACTACACGTATGGATGGATGGATGAGTGGATGGAGGGATGGATGAGTGGAGGGAGGGATGGAGGGATGGATGAGTGGATGGAGGGATGGATGAGTGGAGGGAGGGATGGAGGGATGGATGAGTGGATGGAGGGATGGATGAGTGGAGGGAGGGATGGATGAGTGGAGGGAGGGATGGAGGATGGATGAGTGGATGGAGGGATGGATGAGTGGAGGGAGGGATGGAGGGATGGATGAGTGGATGGAGGGATGGATGAGTGGATGGAGGGATGGATGAGTGGAGGGAGGGATGGATGAGTGGAGGGAGGGATGGATGAGTGGATGGAGGGATGGATGAGTGGATGGAGGGATGGATGAGTGGAGGGAGGGATGGATGAGTGGATGGAGGGATGGATGAGTGGATGGAGGGAGGGATGGATGAGTGGATGGAGGGATGGATGAGTGGAGGGAGGGATGGATGAGTGGATGGAGGGATGGATGAGTGGATGGAGGGATGGAGGGAGGGATGGATGAGTGGATGGAGGGATGGATGAGTGGAGGGAGGGATGGATGAGTGGATGGAGGGATGGATGAGTGGATGGAGGGATGGAGGGAGGGATGGATGAGTGGATGGAGGGATGGATGAGTGGAGGGAGGGATGGATGAGTGGATGGAGGGATGGAGGGAGGGATGGATGAGTGGATGAAGGGATGGATAGAGGGATGGATGAGTGGAGGGAGGGATGGATGAGTGGATGGAGGGATGGATGAGTGGAGGGAGGGATGGATGAGTGGAGGGAGGGATGGAGGGAGGGATGGATGAGTGGATGGAGGGATGGATGAGTGGAGGGAGGGATGGATGAGTGGATGGAGGGATGGATGAGTGGATGGAGGGATGGATGAGTGGATGGAGGGATGGAGGGAGGGATGGATGAGTGGATGGAGGGATGGATGAGTGGAGGGAGGGATGGATGAGTGGATGGAGGGATGGGATGAGTGGATGGAGGGATGGAGGGAGGGATGGATGAGTGGATGAAGGGATGGATAGAGGGATGGATGAGTGGAGGGAGGGATGGATGAGTGGATGGAGGGATGGATGAGTGGAGGGAGGGATGGATGAGTGGATGGATGGATGGATGGAGGGATGGATGGATGGGTGGAGGGATGGATGGAGGGATGGATGAGTGGATGGAGGGATGGATGGAGGGATGGAGGATGGATGGATGAGTGGATGGATGAGTGGATGGAGGGATGGATGGAGGGATGAGTGGATGGAGGGATGGATGGATGGAGGGATGGATGAGTGGATGGATGAGTGGATGGAGGGATGGATGGAGGGATGGATGGAGGATGGATGAGTGGATGGAGGGATGGATGGATGGATGGATGGATGGATGGATGGATGGAGGGATGGATGAGTGGATGGATGGATGGATAAGTGGATGGATGGATGGATGAGTGGATGGATGGATGGAGGCATAAGTGGAGGGATGGATCCACACACGCACATTAGCTGGTGACGTATTGCGTCACTTCCTGTCTTCTCAATCGTTCGTTGGTTGCATTGTGCACGGGGTGTTGAAGTCACTTAATATTGAACACTTGGTGTGTTGTATTCACTTAATATTGAACACTTGGTGTGTTGTATTCACTTTAATTAAAATTTGAACACTTGGGACATTCTAGTCACCTGATAACAGTGAGAAACAACCCATATTAAACAAATACAGGGCTCCACCGATTATCAGCGTTAGCGTGGCCTCACCGTCTGTTTCACCCGGTGTCTTTGTCTGTTCAGCGTGTGAAATGTTTAGTTACTGCTCTGCCTCCTTTAGTGAAGGGAATAGGTGCAGAAAGTTGAGTTTATTAATGGCTCTGGAGGCGAGACTTAGCGAGCTTGAGACGCGGTTCCGCAGCTTGGAGTTAGCTGGAGTTGCGTCAGGTAGCCAGGAGAAGCTAGCTGCTGCGGAGCCGCCTAGCGTAGCTTCAGCTAGCGGCCCCCGGCAGCAGCCGGCTAGCCAGGGCGGCTGGGAGACGGTTCGTAGGAAGCGTAGCCCAAACCAAAGGCCCACGGTGCCCCACCACCCGCTTCCCGTGGCTACCGCTTTTCCCCACTCGGCGACACACCCGCTGAGAAACCGACCCTGGTAATTGGCGACTCTGTTTAGCGCTACGTGAAGCCGACTCCAGCCACCATAGTTAAGAGCATTCCGGGGCCAGAGCGGGCGACATAGAAGCAAATTTAATGCTCCTGGCGAGACGTAAACGTAAATTTGGTAAAGTTATTATTCACGCCGGAGCCAACGACACCCGGCTTCGTCAGTCGGAGGTCACCAAAATTAACATGGAGTGGTGCTTTAGTCAGTTGGCATTTTTCTCTTTGATCTTAAGTTGGCATTTTAGTCTTTGATCTCCTTTGTATCAAACACCTCAGCTCTATATCTTTGAGCACACGCCTGAGGAGCTCAACACTCTTGTACCACACTGGTGACCAGCAGACGCATCAATGGCACAGAGAGGAATCCAGCAGCTGAAGGCAGAGCAGGAACCACTGGAATCATCCATGGAGACTTGGAGGCAAGAGGTCCAGCACCTCAGAGAAGCCCTGGCAGAGAAGGAGGAGCAGCTCAGCAGGGCAGTGAAGAGGCAACAGATGAGGACTGTGGCCCGTGTGGAGACCCTGACCCAGCTGAACAGCACACAAGCTGCTCTGAAGGAGAGCGAGCTGAAATGTGCTTCTCTGGAGGAAACCCTCCACAGTCAGCAGCAGGAGATAGGGGAGCAACACAGGAGAGAGCTGATGGAGCAGGAGGAAGGCCTGAATCAGAAGCTCCTGGTGATTGAGGAGGAATTTGAGAGGAAGCTGAAGGAAGAAAGGCAAAGATCTCATGAAGAGAAAGAGGCTATGAGGCAGCAGCTCTTTCTAGAAGAAAAAAAGTTCCAGAAACTACTGGATGAAGAGAAACAAAAATATAACGAGAAGATCATGGAAAAAGAAGAGTCATTGAAGCAGCAGCTCTTGGATAAAGAAGAGAACTTTAACAAGATGCTGGCTGATGTTTGTCAGCGGTGGGAGAGGACAGCTCAGACATGGGTCCTGATGAAGGAAGAGCTGCAGCACAAGTCCCAGGAGAGCCAACGTTTCAGGCAACATGAGGAGGCAAACACCAAAGAGGAGATCCAGAGGCTCTCTGAAGCGATCCTCCAACTTGAGGTGAGATGCTTTCACCTTTGTTCCTCTTCCAGAAGATTTCAGATGATGTTCAGTGAAATCTAAAACACAATCTCTCTTTTCTGCAGCTTCAGGTATCAAAGAAAAAGAAGAAGAAAAGCTTCTGTAGATGGATCTGGAAAAAGATGACGTTCTGGAAAAAGAAGTAAACAACAATTCCAGAGCTCCCAAAGAGCTCCTCCTCCTCCTCTACATCCTGACCTCCACAACGTCACATCCTGTCTTCAACAGTTTTATT
>NC_042288.1:1195786-1225786 GCF_901000725.2 Takifugu rubripes | reverse complement strand
TAAGAATGGATTAGCAATAGTGTTACGGTATGCTAACGTAACAAATTCAGCTACATGACCCACAACGAACTGAGTACGTGTCTGCTTTGTTAGCGTAACATATTAACAGTTAATCAGACAACTATAGCATAAAGAACATCTGAGCAAGTTTACCAAACAATCAAGTCTAACTCCATAGACGAAGCACCGCTTCTTCTTCTGCATCGCTAAAGGAACTCGTTCCTCAGGTACACACGCCTACAGCGCCCTCTGGTGGTTGTCAGTGTGAAAATAACCAACATGGGAAATTCTGTAATAATGTATTTATTTAAGTCGCCCCGGAGTACAAGTCGCACCCCCTGACAAACTATGAAAAAAAGTGCGACTTATAGTCTGGAAAATATGGTATTTTATTCTCAACAAAGTCCACTTTGTTGTGGGTGGGGGGGGGTGTTAGTGTTGTCTTTCTTGATGGTTTAATTCATCTGTAGCATAACTCAACTCGTGGTGGAGCAGAGAGTCGGAAACTGAAAAGTGTGTTGCATCTGTGGCTGCAGGAGAACGTGTCCCTGGCTGACATCCTGTCTCTGAGGGACAGCTGTCTGTCTGAGCAGGAGGTGTGGGCGGTGTGTGTGGAGTGTCTACAGGCCCTGCAGAGCATCAGACCCTCCCACCTTTTCCACACCTTGTGCATCACACCCGACACGCTGGCCTTCAACGCCCACGGGAACGTTTGCTTCATGGAGCAGCTGAGCGGTGAGTCTACCACCAAAAAGAACAGTTCTGCCCGTTTGGACAGTGATAGCCCAAGTCTGGTCAGAACCTCAGGTGAGGAGCAGCTCAACTGTGAGAAACTGTGTGTGGTTTCCTTATTCGATCTGATTATGTTGCGCCCGGTAGTGAATTGATATGGGTATTCAGACCCTTTACTGTGACCTTCTGGCTCTGGGTGGGGTCCTCCGTTCCTCTTCATCATCTCTGAGATGTTTCTGGAGCCCAGCTGTGGTACAACTAACTGTTTGGAGATGATTTGGAAAGGTGCACACCTGTCCGTATGGAGCCTCATACATGGAATCACACATACCAGGAGCTCAAAGGAACCTTCTCCACAGCTCCTAGACTGGACTGTACTGAGGTGCAGCTCTGCAGAAGGCTACAAAACCATTTCAGCTGAAGGTTCCAGACAGCAGAGTGGTCTCCATGATTCTGGTAGAAGTTTAGAACATCCAGGAATCTTCCCAGAGATGACCCTAAGAGATGTGACCCAGAGCAGAGTGGTCACCCCGGCTGATCTCCAGAGGTCAGAAGGTCAACGCTCACTACAGTTCCGCCAACCTGAGCTCCAGGCCAGAAGGTCCAGACAGAAGCTTCTCCTGAAAGCATCTAAAGGTCTCCCACACTGTGAGGAACAAGGATCTGCAAAGCGTTTTAGCTTTCAAGATAAATGTGCAACATTTCTAATAAGCTTCCACCTTCTGTCTGATTCTGTGGCTTTGAGGGAAAGTGGATCTAAGAATATTTGATCGTTTATTTTTTAAATCTGCGTGAAAGTGACCCTGTTGTTTTATGGCTAAAGCTGAAGGACAAATTACAGCAATGGTTGAATCAGAAATGCTGAGGCCCAGTTACTAAATATCCCGCTCAGTAATAGTTCTGACCCAGCTGTGGCCCGTATCTGACCCCATCTAAGTGTTAATATCCAACACAGGGAACCTTTAACAGACTTACATAGTGAACAACTGGTAATTATTACGCCAATAAAAGTAGTCCCTCTACCTGTGGTGACATAGACAACCTGCCTGGAGGCATTCAGTCCCCATGTTCTGCTCCACACAGATGCCCAGATGATCCTGGGGCGGCCCTACCGAGGGCTCCTTCTCATCCTTCGTGCTAACGAGAATCCTAACGTGAGGGACAATGAGCGCAATGAGGTGCAGCGCATGTTTGGAGTGAAGGGACGTGCAGGAAAAATGGATTCCAGGTGGGAAAACCTACTGCAAAAACTACCAGGACAACTCGGTTGGCTCGACTGCGTGAGGCGCCCGCTGTTTGTCACCATGACAACAGCTACTACCAGGTCACGAGCTGAGTTGGTTTGGGAGCGGAGAGCGTCAACAATGCTACGTTTCCTTTTATTGTTGGCTTCTTCCATCTTCTTGATTCTGTTCATTCCTGCGTCAAGAGTGACATTCTGATGACGCCTACGTGAATGCTAACAATGAGAGTGGATCTCTTCCTCACAGGCTGTGTGTGACCTGTCGGAATGATCACTATTATTAACGTCAGGCTCATTAGGCATGTGGAGCTGGACTCAGCCAGCCTGCCTGGTTTCTTTTCCTTCATGGAGGTGGTGCAGCTGAGTAAAAAAGTGGGTGTTCTTCATCTCTGGGACGAAGGAACTAATGGTCCAGGGATATAAATGTGGTCCGGGCACCGGCTTTACTGATGAGTCACCAAGCTTTCACTGAAACTTCTTCGGCTTTTAGGACTCCCGCTGCCCTAAATATGGCGCTCCTGCAGCATCTCCTAAAACCTCCCCAAAATAACTGCACAATGGTTCTGTCAGTCTGGACCAACAGGGCACACTCGTGATCGCAGGATGGAGGGGAAGTGGTTCCCTGTGCAGCTGGAGTTTAGCATTCAAGCGCCGTCCTTATTGACATGTCATCGTTGGTAATAAGTGGGTCACAGGGCAGGGGGGAAATGGCTCTCCATCCGTGGTCAGTGACAGGTGCAGCCTTCCAACTCTTTTAATGACCCACTGAATAATCTCATACATGATGAATGGTGCAATGAATTCCTGTCTTCTGGCTACAGATGACCCAGAAGGCTCCTTCGTGCCTCCTGAGTTTGACAACACAGGCAGCACATTCGAGGTGAGCTCAGTACTCCTATTTCCTGATTGTTAGCTCGATTAGCTTAGCCACCCTTTGTGTGGCCTCATTGAACTCTTGCTAATGACTCCAGCACAGCCAACAGAAGAGCTCGATGCTCTAGCATGTATCATAGGGGCTCAGGGGCCTTTTCCCCAGCATCTCTGCTGAATATTCCACACCCAAAGGTGTTACAGCGAAGTTTTCGACTCTCAAAACTTTGTGCCTGGAGTCGGTTCAAGAGTGCAGACGGGTCCCTTTGAAGACCTTCCTTTTGTCCCTTTTCCCGCGGCTGCAGGGCCACGTTTACTCTCTGGGCTCGACGCTCTCAGCCGCACTGACCTACATCATCGAGCCGGAGCTGGAGGCAGAGCTGGGGGACGAGATCCAGAGGCTGCTGCAGCAGATGCAGGAGGAGGCGCCTGAGGACAGACCGCTGCTGCAGGTTTAACCCCCCCTCGACCCCCCGCACCTTAAAGAAACCCCAGCAATGAAGCGAACGCAGGCTCCGACAGAGGGAGCGTGTATCCCGCTGTACCCGTTTGCTTCCTTTGTAGACCCTAACCACGCTTTGCTGCTGCAGGACGTCCTCGCCCTGGCTGAGGCACGGCTGTCCGACGCCCCCTCCGCCGGCGTGTGCCGCAAGCTGTCGTCGATCGGCCGCCGCGTGCTCTCCATCGAGTCGGTGTCGGCCTTTCAAGGTCATTTCGGCGTCTCAGTCCGCCGGCGTTTGGACGCGGCCGCCTTCTCCTGCCTGTAATTGCTATTTTTGGACATTCGCAGATGGACCCGAGGGCTCGTGGGAGGCAAGGTGGCAGCACCCCAAAGCGAGCTTGGATTCTAACCCAAAAGACCTGTGCACCGGCCATCCGGCCAAGGCGAGCGGTCTGTCCAGGCAGCAGGTAGCGGGAACAGACCTGATATGTGGGATTTAAATATCTAAAGATGCAGCAGATGTGTGTGTGGTTCCTTTTATTTATGAAGGAGTAATTACAATGGTAATTACCATGCGTGCAGGTCTGCAGGGGCTGGGACTCTTCACTCTGGGCTGAGGACGTGCACGAGGGAGGGGTGACGATCCAGGCAGAGGACCTGGACTGCAGGTCCCACGGCGGCTCCCCGGTCAGGAGAAGAGCCCAGGAGAGGCAGAACAGGGCCAGGGGGCCGCTGAACCGCTCCTGCTCTGTCCCAGACTCCAACAACCCTCCGTGTCCGCCCCCCCACGGCGATATAAGCGTTCCCGTGTGTGACCTCACAGAGATAGGAGCCGAGGAACCCTCCAGCTGCAACTCGCCATGGAGCAGCAGGCGGGACATGTTCAACCGGGGCCAGTCTTGTGATTCGTACCCGCTCAATAACGCTGAGGAAGCCCCGCCCCCTGGCCTGGATTCTGGAGGGAACGAGGACACGGCGGCGGCATTTTGGTCAGGAGAACCAAAGACGGAAGCACCTCGACGCTCCCTCCCTGAGTCAGCCTCCCCCAAGTCCGACCAGAGCCCTCCTGACCACAGTCTCTACGTTCCCAATAACCACATGACCAAAAGTATGCTGTGCCTCAACGAAGAATCCCAGGATGAGGTTAGCTGGATCTTAAACCTCAGCATGTTTCTCAGTCGTCTCAGGGTCTCGAATCAGTCAGACATGTGGCGGCGTTCCACGCCGGTGACCTTGGGAGCCACACAGCCGGACCCCGGTCCACGTGTCCTTTACCAAGTCGATAGCGATCGGTCTTTAGCCGCAGATGTCTCCTCTGGTTTGCCCGGTCTGTTCGGTGTGTTTGGTGACGTCTCGCCCTTGCTGGTTTCAGTGGATCTCTCTGGGAGAGTTGCTCAGCCGCTGTGGACGCCGGCTGACGGTGGACGAGCTGTGGGCTCTGTGTTACACCTGCTTGTCTTCGCTGCAGAGCTACATCGACTTCCCAGGTGACTGTGACGCACCCGTGTATCCGCCACCTGTTGTCCACGCCGCTGATTTCTGTCTCGTCCACCAGCCTATTTATGCCTGGAGACGGCGCACGTGGGCTGTGAGGGGGACATACTGTTTTTGCAGCCTAAAACAACCGGTAGGTTGAAGCGTCGGTTCATGGTCCTTTCTGGGGGGGGGGCTCTGGTCAACGACTGGTCTCTGTGCAGGTTTTCGAGACGAGTTTTACCTCGCACCGGAGTACCAAGAACACGGGATCGTGACAGAGAAGGTCAGCTTTTCTTGCTCGATTCCCACTGTTAAAACGTTTATTTCTGTTATTGTTGGCAGATTTTCACTCTCCCCCCCCCCAGGCTTGTGTTTACGGCGTTGCGGCGATTCTCTGGGCTACGGCCAAGTTCACTTTGTCATCCCAATCAAAAACTGGCAGTTCCTCGCAAGCTGAAGAGACTTCTCCTGGAGATGGCAAAGAGGACGGCCATTGAGAGACCTAGCATCGTCGCGGCTAAAAAAGTACCTTTCCCTTCCTGTTCTGCACAAAAACCCCTTCTGGGGATGCTTCTTCCATTTTTCCCCGCTATCCAAAATTCCAAATATTCACCTGAAAATGTAACTCCAAAATAGAAAATAACACTCTAAACACAAGTAAAGCAAGCAAATGAATGCTCATGCCGGCACATCTCGTTAATGCTGCTGCTGCTTTCAGCAGAATTAATCAGATGTTTTGACCTGAAAACAGTGATTCGTCTCTCGGTGAGAGTCACAACTACAGTGTATTTAGTATATTCAGGTTCCCTTGCTGGATTCCCACAGTCAGTAGATTGTTTAATCATTTAAAATGGATTCCTTGTTGTGGACTGGCACAGCTTCAACCTGCTGCCAAACCCTGTTGACTTAACCGGTGATTTAGCGCCCCCACCAGGCCGAAATAGAAAACACAGGCCACAAGAGACGGTTCGTAGAAACTGGTTCCATCCAGTTTTATCTTCCTTAATACTCGCCCGTCCGTTGCTTGATGTTCATTAAGAGTCTTTTTAGGGCAATTCAGAGATGATCAGTTGACTCCTGGTGAGCGCTGATTAAGTGGCGACATTAAAATGTCCCATTTTCCAACAGCTTCCCCTCAATAAATGTGCGACGGGATTGATATTTCCTGTTGTTAGTTTATGTACCAACATCAGAAAACATCCCTTTTACCTGCTTCACGTTAGCATGCTGTAATTAGCAACAAGCTAAGGAGTTGTCGTTAGAAACTGGCCTTAAACTACATTTTCTGCTCTGCTCTCTCTCTCTTTTTTTAACCTCAAAAGTTTGGCTTTGGATGAGAGCAAACTAAGGCTGGATTTGAGCTTCAACTTCCACCACCCCCTGTCATTCTGCCAGCGAGGGAAACTAACCCATAAATCTGGCTGCTTCTTTCCGTTTCCATTTGTTTGCTTCTCAAATCAACGATCTATTTTAAAAAGACAGAGCAGATTAGGCGTGAAGTCGATCGTTTCTGCACCACCGCTTATTGTTGCCTTGCAGAGTTGTCGGGACTACTTATCCCATCAGGGCACCAACGCAGAGACGGTGTGGAGAAGCCTCATCCGCGGAGTTCACCCGGTAAACGTCAACCCTAAAGTCGCCTCCGCTTCCTCTCCGCTAGCTGAGACTCCTCCCCTTTATTTCAGGCGGCGTCCAGAGCTGCAGAAGAGCCGCGTCCAGCCGTCGCTCGTGAGGAACGTGGAGACAGCAGCAGGGGTAGGACAACCCTCGCCTCTTCAGCGACCGTCCCCGTGCACTAATGACACCCGGGGAGCGGACGTTCGTCAGATTCGGGAGATCTTCCTGAACGCTGGCGTGCATGAGACCGTATCTCTGATGTTGTAACTGGTGTTGTTGTAACTGTGTGTAGGCTTTTTGCCCACGGCCACTGAGAGCCGCTTGGCTCCTGTACCTGGCCCTCTTCCCCACAGTTACTCAGTTAGGAAGGAGGTCCGGCTCCCAGAAGCCTTCACCTCCACCGCCACACACTTCAGCCCCATTATTCTGACTGCTGAGGCTGAGGAGGGGCGCCGACGCCTGCAAGACGCTGCTGAGGGGTAGCTCTCCCTTTGTGAGTTCCCTGACCTTGGTGCACCTCAGGAGAGTCCCGGTTAAACTTCCCTTTCCGCGCAGGGCTGCCGACGGATCCCCAGAACCGGCTCGACTCACTGGGGACGGTTCTGACTCTCATCCCACGCGCGCTGAAACCAGCCCGCCCACACAGCAGGATGTCGTCAGGGCGACGTCCGCCGACGCCACGCCGCTGGGCTCCGGCTGCACCGTCCCGGAGATCCCTCCGCCGGGCTGTGGCGTTTTCAACAACTACATCTTCCACCAGGATCCTGAGACGGGACGCCTGTCCCTACTGCCCGTCCTGCTCAGAGCTGCTCAGTCTCTGCCGGGCCTGGATATAAAGCCCTCCCTGGTCCCGGATCTTTGCCTCAACGACGAGCTGCCAGCGTGGTCTTGTTTCAAGGGCAGCGCCGTCATTTCGGACTCCAGGGATCACTCAGGAGAAGAAGAAGCTGCTGAACCGGGTTGGGGCCTCCCCTCCGCTCAAGTCCACCCGGCGCTGACGGAGGTGATCCACCTGCTGAAGGGGGAATTTTCACTTGATGGATATTTGGACAGTGGCCAGGAGGACGTTGCCATGGGTACGTAGCTCTGGGGGATAAGGGATTGTTTTGGATGGGGAGAACATTCAAGATTAGAAGGTGCTGAGTCGTTATCATGTGACTGCTCTCGTCTCCCTCCCATTTGACTGAGCCGTGTGGCGTTCCTCAGGGTTCTGTTAGTTCTGTCTCCATGTTGTGCTCTCTAATCACAGCTGGGTGCTCTCCGGACGCCTCGAGCACCAGAACTAAGACCTTTTTGGAGAGAACTCTCTCATTGTGAGCTCTGAAAACAGACATCCTTTTGTGTGGAATCAGCCGTTTCTGCACGCAGATACCACCAACCAGTCCCTCTCGTCCCAGAATAACGTCCTAGCTAGCGCCGCCAAGAATTATGGGGGCAAATTCTTTCTCTCCACAGGGGAGTACATCTTCTCTCTGAAGGATCTGAAGTACAACCTGTTTGCCCGTGTGGTGAAGGAGAGGTTTGCTAACCTGTACTGGGAAGACGACCTGCTGGGGGTGCTGCACTGCCTGGTCAACGACAGCTCCGCCCCCCTGTGAGTACGACAGCGAGCGCACGCGTCACCAAACAGACGGAAAACACTCGGATGTGGACAATAATCAGCCCCTATTTTTAAAATCCAAAAACTTCGCCGTTCACAGCCGCTTCAGCATCGGCACAATGTGTCCTTCAGGAAGTGGGGGGTGGGGTGGGGGGTGGGGTCCCCATGGCAACAGCCTCGCAGTGATGCTGGGGTGAAACCCTCCTGATGCTGACGAGAGGCTGAGGGCTTGACTGCATATATGAATACATGAAGGGGGGTAGAACTCCAGGGCTCCGGGCTCCTCCTCATTTGAACGTAAAGGGAAGGTGGCAGCGGGAGCCCTCGGAGCCACATCCCGGCGTTCCCGGCGTTCCTGCTCAGGGCGATGTGGAGACGGCCTTTAATCTGCTGCCTTTAACCGACATCTCACAGGCATGGACTCCTTCTCTGGGGCAGTAGTCGGTTCTCTTTGACGTGCACAAGCGTGCACGGCCCACACGGCCAAGGCAGCAAACTGGCGTTCGTTAGCTTAGCGTTCTCTACGGCTACGCTCCGTCCGACGGTTCGTTGTCTTCACTGTTGCAGAGCCTCCGATGAGACGCCACCGCCGCGGGGGGGCCCGCACGACTTTCTGGACCTGAATGGCAACGTTCACGTCCCCGTTGCATCTTCCAACAAAGGAGCTGAGCTCCAGTCCTGCCGAGGAGACGCTGACGCTGCCCCAGAAGAGCCCGGACGGAGCCTGCGGGGGGGTCAAGGCTGCGCCGCTCCAAGTAGGTGATGGAGGTCCTGGACAGGAGGTCCGTGGTTCTGAGGTAGCTCAGCCGTAACGGAGATGACACCAAGCCTGATCTAGTGGGGAGGCATCAACCGGACCGGATCCTCCCACTGAAGTCCAGACAGATCAAAGTGGATCTTTGATGCTTTATTGGATTTAAACCTCGGAATAATTAGCAACGCTAAAAAGGGGCTCGTTTATATAATAACCTCGTTTTCTGCCCGACGCACATGATTTGAGCACCTCCAAGAAACTTGATTCTGCGTGTAGACAAAGTGTGGGGAGAAAAGCGTCAGCGGGCGAAGTTTCACTTATTTCTTTTTTCTTTTCTGCCTTGAAGCCGATCAGACAGTGGAGGCTTTGTGCCGCTCTGATCTCCCTCAGTGCCTCTTTTCTCCGCGCTGTCCCGTTCCTCCCAAACGCCTGTTTGCTTTTGCTCTTTCGCCTCTTCATGTGATTCAGTCACGCTCTGCTCGCTCCTCTGTTTACCGCTGAAGGCTGCGGCGCTGGCAGCGCGCAGACGGGGCCCATGGACGGCGGCGGCGGCGGCGAGAGCCCCTCTGAGCCGGACTCTCCGGTGGGGACGGACGGCGCCCTGGCGGGGGCCCTCTATGACCGTATGAGCCCAGACGACTGCTCGGCGGACGGGGGGGACGGCGGCTCGGTGCTGTCCCACAGACTGGCCTCCGCGGGAGCGGCGCCGGACGGAGCGGGCCGGGGATGCAGCCTGAGCTGGGCCTTGGCCACGTTCGGAGAGGACTGGTTCGGTGAAGACGTGATCCAGTACGCGGAGAACCTGGGGCAGCACTCGGCTGCGTGTCTGGATGTGAAAACGCAGGTGGGTGGGGGTGCGCCGCCGACCGGCGAGTCGTGCGCGACCCTGACGTGGCGCGGAACCGGCAGGGCGACCGTCGGGTCAGATCGGCTTTCTTTTAACGCACAGATGGTTTTTAATGGGGGCGGGAAAGGAAGAAAGGATTTCCGTAGACAAAAGCAGGAGCGCTCGTTCCCTTTTGTCCAATTTCATATATAAGTGGCAGAAATGTTGTAGTTTACTGGCCTGGAGCGCCGCCGGGGTGGAGGCTGAACCGGAATAGGAGGCGTGAGACGGCATTAATAGAGATGAAGTGTTGTGGAGCTGAATATTAATGTGCTGAACTTTGCCCCCGGCGGAGGACGCTATTAGAATTTGTGACGGAGCGGGAGTGAACAGGCTTTGTGCTAGCACGCTTTGATGGCACCACCGCGCCGCTCTGAAGGTCGGCGCAACAGCTAATGACAAACCTTAAGAGCTGCGAATTCTCCTTCATTTAACTTCAAAAGCGCCGCTGTTGCCACGGCGAAGGGAGCGGAGAATCAAACACCCGGAGGCCTCCGTCAGCCAGGCATGTGGCGCTATTCTAGGGCCCTTTCATTTCCTCTCGTCTCCTTTGATCAGGAGCTGCAGCAGCAGCTGATAATTGAAACGAGGGACCTGAAGAAAACCAGGAATTTCTACCAGAAGCTGATTCACCAGGAGCGGAAGAGCAAAGGTCGGGTAACTGGCCGCCGCCGCCGCCGCACGGCTCCCAGCCGGGTCGATAAAACTGTGCATGTGTCTTAAAGGTCCCGAGAGCAAATCGATGCTGTTCAAACTCAAGTCCCAGTTGGAGGAGCTGCGGTCCAGAGTGGCGTTCCTGGAGCGTGTGAAGGAATACCTGCAGGTACGGAGAAAGCTGCTCGTGTCTCCCTCCGCTCTGCCGCTCCAGAAGCTGCAAATGTCTCCCTGTGTGTCGGAAGATCCTGAGCGTGGAGCGGTGGGGTTTGGACCTCTCGGTGCTGCCTTCGCTGGCTGTCTGTGGACCCGGCTCTTTGGATCTTCAGTCCTCCGAGGACCCCTCGGTGCTCTGCTTCGGTGCCGGCCGAGGAAAGGGCTCCCTGCAGAGCGGATCGCCTCCGGGCCTGATGGCTTATCTCTACGCAAGGTGCCGTCAGCTATGCAGAAGCCTTTAGCGACGCTCCAGATGATAGTTCTGCTCAGATCGACCCCGAAACACTGATGCGTCTGCTTTAATCAGTCCCTGTCGAAGCTAAATAGCGCCGCGCAGATGCTATATTTGCTGGTTTTCTTTTTAAATAAAGGATTGGCTGACGTTTTTTTTCTGTTTCCATCCCAGCCGCGCTGCGCTGGAAGGCTACATCCACCAGTTCCTCTATACGTATCGCTACTTCTGCACCGCGGAGGAGTTGCTGCACTTTATCATGGATAAATTCACCTGCGCCGCGAGGTAGCAGCACAGAGCAACGAGGGGGTGATGCAGCCCACGGGTCGGATCGCACCCATGACCTTTGACCTTCTGCTTCTCCCTGGCAGGCGAGGTCCAGCCCTGTCAGGGGAGCATGAAAAAGTCTTCCATCGCAGTTTGGATCTGCTCCTCATCTGGGTGACAGACTGCAGGACGGTGGATTTCACGCCTCAGCCCGAGCTCGTCTGCACCCTGGAGAACTTCCTAAACGCTGAGGTGACCACACCAGCGGTTCCTGAGGGCCCGTTTCAGCGAGAAGGGTCGTAAATGCTTCTGCTTGTATTCGTCCTTTGGCTGATTTCTGCAGGTGATTCCAGTCGACGGTCGGGGCGAGGCCCTCCTGGCTGCCCTCCACACATCTGCGCGCTCCCCCAGGAGCCAGCGGAGGGAAAGCCTGAGCAGTTTTGAGGAAGACGATCGACCCGCTTCTCTGCATTCATCTACAGAGGATCTGGGGAAGAAGGTCCTCGTCATCGCGCTAATATAAAATAGGGTTTTCTTGTTTAAGCCTGATTCATCTGACCGAGTTACACTTTTTTTTTATAACTCGTGTGTGTTTTTTAAAATCTTTTTAGTGGAGATTTTCAAGAGTCGTTGAGCCTCCTGGTACCAAAGAGAAGGCCTTCTCAGTAGCTGCAGCCCTTCCGATGCCCTCCTACGGCTCCTTGACAGACAGCATTTTAACAAACGAGGAGCATCTCCCCTTTGGCCAAGATGAACACAGTGCTCACCACATTGCCCAGCAGCTCACCCTCCTGCAGCAGGTACACCCCCCCCCCCCCACACACACACACACACACACACTCTCCCCATCTTGTGCACAGGTGGTTCTCTTCTTTGACCACCAGGGGGAGACATCTCACCACGGACCTTCAGAACAGCAGACGAGCTCCAGAACATGAAGAATTAAATTGAACTTTTTTGTGTTGCAGGAGATGTTCCAGGAATATCATCCAGTTCATTTCCTGAACTCCAGAACACAAGGAGTCACAGACAAAATCTCAAACCATAACAAGTAAGAATGATGCTTCTGAAAGGGGGGGTCAGGCCCGGTGCTTGAGGCCCGCACCCACCCCAGCCGGGTTTTCCCTTCGAGCAGGCAGAGACAGCTTTCACCGAGGGAAGAGGGATCCTGGTGAAGGTCTGGTAGAACAGAAAGCCCGGCCGGATTGCGGCCCCTTGAGGAGCGGGTCTGGACGCCCCTGTATTTAGCGCACTATCGTGCACGGTTACCGTATTTTCCGGACTATAAGTCGCCCTTTTTTTCATAGTTTGTCAGGGGGTGCGACTTGTACTCCGGAGCGACTTAAATAAATTCATTATTACAGAATTTCACATGTTGGTTATTTTCACACTGACAACCACCAGAGGGCGCTCTAGGCGTGTGTACCTGAGGAACGAGTTCCCTTAGCTACGCAGAAGAAGAAGCGGTGCTTCGTCTATGGAGTTAGACCTGATTGTTTGGTAAACGTGCTCAGATGTTCTTTATGCTATAGTTGTCTGAATAACTGTTAATATGTTACGTTAACAAAGCAGACACGTACTCAGTTCGTTGTGGGTCATGTAGCTGAATTTGTTACGTTAGCATACCGTAACCCTATTGCTAATCCATGCTAATGGATTGCTAATTGCCTTTCAAGATGAAATGTATGTTCTTGGTCTCGGATTTTATCAAATAAATTTCCCCCCGAAATGCGACTTATAGTCCAGTGCGACTTATATATCTATTTTTCTTCTTTATTATGCATTTTTTGGCTGGTGCGACTTAAACTCCGGAGCGACATATAGTCCAGAAAATACGGTCGTTACCTTGCAGAGCGCATTCAGTCCACGTTGGTCTCTGATGTGCACCAATTATATGTGCAGGTTTTCAGAGTGTGTAAACACGTGGGGGTTTGAGATAACCAAAAGAGGTGAAATAAACAGGACTTTAACATTTATCAGCAGCCTCGGGTGATGAAGCGGCTCCGTTTCGAGCTCAGCGCCGTGCTAAATTCATCCCACGCAGTTGAAATTCTACAAGCCTGTAAACTAGAATCTGATCCCAGCTCTGGCTCTTCCTCTGGGGCCCTTTTCACGTTCTCCCCGTGTCTGCGTGGCTGGTGACCCGTCCGGGGTGTGTTAAGGCTCCAGCTGGGACAGCCCTCCAGTGTGTTTCTATAGGAAGTGACTGAATGTATATCCAGTAACTTCCTGTTTCTGTGCGTGATGCCCCGGCAGGAACGTGCCTCCGCCAGCAGGGGGCAGCAGTCTTCCTGCCTGTGAGGGCTTCCTGACGGAACGCTCCCTCCAACAGCTGCTCACACATGCTGACAGCGTCTCCAACTGGATCTCTGCTGAAATAATCATCTGTGACTCTGTCAAGGTGAGAGGACATAAAGGACAGAAGAATTCATGCCTCACAGTCACATCTGTGCTTTCTTCTGTGCTGCCTACGAGCATTTCCTCCGGGTTTTTAGAGGATCTATGAAGCGAGTTTGTCCCTCAAAGTTCATCCAAACATATGCAGAGTTCCTCTCTGATTGGGGGTGTTGATACCGCAGCCTGCTCGCTCCAACGCCACCACAACGTCGCCTGGTTTAGCCTTTTCTGCTCTCTCACAGCAACAGGCTGCTCTGCTGACCAAGCTCCTTTGGGTAGGAAAACACTGCTACGAGTCCAGGAACTTTGCCACAGCCATGCAGGTCCTCTGCGGTCTGGAGAACCCGATTGTCCGCCAATTACCGGTAGGAGGCTTGTTTGTTTAATGTTTAATCAGCCCGACAAAGGGTAGAGGAGGGATGTGGGTCAGGGAGAGGATGGGAGGAACTTTAAAAGCCCCTGATAAAGGAGCAGAGTGAGGAGCGAGGACCGTCCTGTTTCAAATCAAATCAATCTTTATTTATAGAGCGTCTGTTACAATCAAAATTGTTTCAAGGCGCTTTCCAGAATCCCATGGCCTGAGGAGAGGAGAGGAGAGGAGAGGAGAGGGAGGAGAGGAGAGGAGAGGAGGGGAGGGGAGGGGCGGGGAGGGAGGGAGAGGAGAGGAGCGGGGAGGGAGGGGAGGAGAGGAGAGGAGAGGAGAGGAAGAGGAGGGAGAGGAGAGGAGGGGGAGGAGGGGAGGAGAGGAGGGAGAGGAGAGGGGGAAGAGGGGGGGGAGAGGAGAGGGGGGAGGGGAGGAGAGGAGAGGAGGAGAAGAGGGGAGGGGAGGGGAGGAGAGGGGAGGAGAGGAGAGGAGAGGGGAGGAGGAGGGGAGAGGGGAGGAGGAGGAGGGGAGGAGAGGAGAGGAGGAGGAGAGGGAAGGGGCGAGATGGAGGGGAGGGGAAGGAGAGGAGAGGAGGAGAAGAGGGAGGGAGGGGAGGAGAGGGGAGGAGAGGAGAGGAGAGGGGAGGAGAGGAGAGGAGGAGAGGAGGGAGGGAGAGGGAGGAGAGGGGAGGAGGGGAAGGAGAGGAGGGGGAGGGGAGAGGAGAGAAGAGGGGAGGAGAGGAGAGGGAGGAGAGGAGAGGAGGGGAGGAGAGGAGAGGGGAGGAGAGGAGAGGGAGGAGAGGAGAGGAGGCGGGGAGGAGAGGAGAGGAGAGGAGAGGAGAGGAGAGGAGAGGAGGATGAGGAGAGGAGAGAGAGGTGGAGAGGGATGAGGGAGAGGAGGTGAGAGGGCGTGAGAGGGGAGGGGAGAGGAGAGGGAGGAGGAGCAGGGAGCGGAGAGGAGAGGAAGGAGGAAGAGGAGAGGAGAGGAGAGGCGTAGGAGAGGAAGAGGAGAGGAGAGGAGGAGGGAGAGGTGGAGAGGAGAGGAGAGGGAAGGAAGGAAGAGGAGAGGAGAGAAGACGGAGGAGGAGGGAGAGGAAGAGGAGAGGAGAGGTGGAGAGGAGAGGGAGAGGGATGGGTAGGAGAGGAAGAGGAGAGGGCGAGGAGAGGAGAGGAGAGGAAGAAGAGAGGAGAGGAGAGAGATGGAGAGGAGAGGAGGGAGGTGAGGGAGGGATAGGAGAGGAGAGGATGAGGAGAGGAGGACGAGGGAGAGAGAGGAGAGGAGAGGAGAGGAGAGAGGAGAGGAGAGGAGAGGAGCGGTGAGAGAGGAGAGAGGAGAGGGAGGGGAGGAGGAGGGGAGGGAGACGGGATGAGGGAGGAGAGGAGAGGAGGAGGAAGAGGAGAGGATGGAGGAGGATGAAGGGGGGAGGAGAGGAAGAGGAGAGGGAGGAGAGGAGAGGGGAGGAGAGGAGAGGTGGAGGAGAGGAGAGGAGAGGAGAGGAGGAGAGGGGGGAGGGGAGGAGAGGAGGAGGAGAGGAGGGGAGGAGAGAGAGGAGAGAGGAGGAGGGAGGAGGAGGGGAGGAGAGGGGAGGAGAGGAGAGGAGAGGAGGAGAGGAGGAGAGGGGAGAGGAGGAGTGGAGGAGAGGAGGAGAGGAGAGGAGAGAGGAGGAGAGGGAGGAGAGGAGAGGAGGAGGGAGGAGGAGAGGAGAGGAGAGGAGAGGGGAGGAGAGGGAGAGGAGGGAGAGAGGAGAGGAGAGGAGAGGAGGGGAGGGGGAGAGGAGAGGGGAGGAGAGGGGAGAGGAGAGGAGGGGAGGGGGGAGAGGAGAGGAGAGAGGAGAGGAGAGGAGGGAGGAGGAGAGGAGAGGAGAGGAGAGGAGAGGAGAGGGAGGAGGGGAGAGGAGAGAGGAGGAGAGGAGGAGGAGAGGAGAGGAGAGAGGAGAGGGAGGAGAGGGGAGGAGAGGAGAGGAGGAGAGGAGAGGTAGAGGAGAGGGGAGGAGAGAGGGAGAGGAGAGGGGAGAGGAGAGGAGGAGGGGAGAGGAGAGGGAGAGGAGAGGGGAGGAGGAGGAGAGGGGAGGAGGAGGGAGAGGAGGAGTGGGGAGAGGAGGAAGAGGGAGAGGGGAGAGGAGAGGAGGGAGAGAGGGAGAGGAGAGGGAGGGGAGGAGAGGAGAGGGGAGGAGAGGGGAGAGGAGAGGGGAGGAGGGGAGGGAGAGAGAGGAGAGGAGGAGAGGGAGAGGAGAGGGAGAGGAGAGGAGAGGAGAGAGGAGAGGAGAGGAGGATGAGGAGAGGAGAGGAGAGGAGGGAGAGGAGAGAGAGTCGCTAACACATCCAGCCTTGTAAATGACCCACCACCCTCGTAGGCTCC
Organism: Takifugu rubripes; assembly: GCF_901000725.2. Classification (NCBI taxonomy): domain Eukaryota; kingdom Metazoa; phylum Chordata; class Actinopteri; order Tetraodontiformes; family Tetraodontidae; genus Takifugu; species Takifugu rubripes. The sequence goes on along the minus strand of NC_042288.1, from coordinate 1,209,678 downwards.
CCTGCTGCTCACTGCTTCCACTCTAACCAGCAGCCCTGAACCTTCACTCTGGGTTCTCCTCTCTTTCTCCAGGCATGGAAGCATTCTGTCCCTCCAGGTGTGTGAGATCCTGGAGAGCTGCGAGCGGTCCAGGTGTGTGTGAGTGTTTGAGCAAGCGCAGCCGTATGTTGTTGCTCACGGGTTCTGGTAGAAGGCCTCGGGGCAAAGGAATCAATAGAAAAACAGCTTCCAGCAAACGGGCCGTGTGCTGAGGGTGTCCAGCTGCTCCTGCTGCCCCGCCCTGCCACCCCCCCCCCCCCCCCCCCCCCCCCCCCCCCCCCCCCCCCCCCCCCCCCCCCCCCCCCCCCCCCCCCCCCCCCCCCCCCCCCCCCCCCCCCCCCCCCCCCCCCCCCCCCCCCCCCCCCCCCCCCCCCCACGCCGCTGTCTACCTGCAGCGGCTACAGAGCAGAAAGCGCTCTCCCACTCAGATTAAACTGCCGCCTGTTATCTTCTCATCTATTTACGTCCCGCCGGGCTAAACCAGGTTTTCCTGAAGAGCGACGACTTGTGCCTGACGAGGGAAGAAGGCGCGAGGAAGCCCAGGCCCACGCTGCCGTCCGTGCACATCCTGGCCATGCACGTCCAGCAGCTGGAGATCGGCGCCTTCACGCTCGCCACCGGGGCGTACAAGTGGAACAAGCTGAGGTGAGACGCCGCCCGGAGCTTCCGTACGGCCGCGGGGAGTCACATGACCGCTCAGTGTGCTGTCCGGCCCTTGACTTTAGGAGACCCCCACGTGTCCATATTCAGCATCATCATTATCGTCCTTCAATGAGCAGCTCATCAGGAGCAGGTCAGACCTGGAGAAGATGCAATTCCATGTTCTTGAATTCCACCTCAGGAGTAACCTGGCAACAACAAAGAAACACGGCTGATTAGAGCTTGTCCGACTGTTGCAACACTGTTGTTCAGAAAGGGAACAGTCGTCCCGAGTCCTCCAACATTTGCAGGATAAACAGAAGCTTGGTGTCATGTGAACGCGTCTGAGGACGTCTGATAACCTTTCATCTGGACGTAATCACCATGATTTGCACTAATTGTGCGCCGTCGCCTCTTCTTCGCCGCGCTTTGTGCCATTAGCCCGTAATTGTCTCCCTCCCCACGCGCCTCCAGCCTCTGGAAAACTTGGCCGTGACTCCGAGGAGGCATTTTCAGCTCTTCCGCTCCAACACGGCCGAGCAGATGCTGAGGTGGCGGCGGGCGGCGTGCGCGCGGCGGCGGCGCAGCTGTTGAATCGGGCTCGTTGGTAGGGCTGCCGGCGTTGCCCAGATGGCGCCCGTGGGATGCGGTTTGATTGGAAAAGAGGTTTCTGGCCCGGAGCTGTGGGACCACAGGCTGAATCCAGATGCTGGGGTCAGAAGATCCGGCCGGCACAGCCGGCTCCGGCGCCTCCGGGGTTAATCCCAACGCTCGGCGAATTAGGTCACAGACGACGTCGCCGAGAGGAGACACAAAAAAAACCTTTAATATTCACGTCGACTTTTGTTCTCATCCCATTTCTCCGCCCCGCCCAGGAACATCGCGAAGGTGGCGAGCCAGGTCCAGGCCTTCCAGGAGGCCGCCTTCCCGTACAGCCCGGACCGGCGGCTGCAGGCGTACCTTCGGCGCCGCATCGCCCAGCTCGCCGCCTCCGCCGTCCACCTCCTGGCCCCCGACGGTGACTCCGGGCTCCAACAGTCCAGCGAGTCGCAAACGCGGAAGATCCAGGAGAAGCTGAGGAGGATGAAGGCCTCGCTCCACTGAGCCCCTGACCCAGTCGCCGACACCACGACCGGACCGGCGCCCAGGCGGCCGCGGGGCTTCGGCTCCCCTCCGGAGGCCCAATAACTTCTCGGCCCACTGCGTTTATATCAGATTAGCTCCGATGTTCTGTTTGCACCTTCTAAGCAGACGATTTGTGGACTTTTTGTAGAACCCGTTTGGTTTTTGACGGGCTCATCCTCGGTGTAGCGCTACCTCGAACTGCAACGGGACGGGACGGTGGAACCAGAAGGGTCCCTGGCGGCGGGCCAGATGAGGCCTCGCTAACCCTCCGCCGACCACATCACGCCGACCTCTCCGCTTGGCGTAGCAGCTGGAGACACAAGACGCCAAAGCTTCCTCAGCACATCCTGGCTGCGCCCTCGGTCCGGTTTCGTTAAGACCTCGGGCTTCGATTTGCTCCTTCCTGTTGTGATGTCATCATCAGACTCCATGTGACTCCAGCCGAGCTGGCGGGTCAGAACCAGCCTCTCTCGTAGCCCTTTAAAGCGTTTGATTCCTCTCATTCCTGTGGCACAATGGGAATTGTTCATTTTTCCTCAATAACGAGTTGTGAAGGGCAGAACAAGCTCACTTCAGGTACTTTATCTGACATCATAATTCCAATGAGACGTGCGTGAGTCGGTTCTGCCCTCAGATTCGATGTTTCTGTTTCCCTGCCTGAGTCTCCGCCATGCTCCTCCGCCGCCACGGTGGAGCTGAGCGCGACACGCTAGCGGGATTTGCTTAATTTCGCGGAATAAATGAGATTTTCTAAGGCCCGACTTGCCAAAGCCTGTAATTGTCAGGCGGCGTCCGTGACAGATGGCGGCAACGTTATCGCCTCTGTCAGGGATTCGCCGTCCTCGACTCCATTAGGAGCTGAAAGTGCTTCAGCTTCAGAGTGAAACCACCCAGCAAGGACACCAGGTTCCCTGTCAAAAAGGAGGAATTCACCTTTTGACCTCTGTAGCCCATTTAAACCAAAGTCAAAAACACATTTGACCGCCTCAGAACTGGCACCTGTCCGGTCTTTAGCGGGATAATAGAACCTCTGGTTAGAGTAAAACAGGGCTTCCATAAAAACTGGGTGAAATATATGAGGTTTTAACAATAAAATAATAATATTTCGGGATGAGAAACCAGGGGTGGATGCCGCTTTATACCCTGTCACGCAGTATTAACTCGGGTTTTTGGCACAGCTGAGGAAATGTGCGCAGTGTGAAGGCGGCGTCCCGGGCTTCTTATTGTTATCAAACGTGATCTGGGCCAATCTTCAAAGCTTCGCAGATAAAGAGCCCCCCCCCCCCTCCCCCCTCCTCCTGAGGCTGAATGGACTCCTGCCTCTGCAGCGACAGGACGCTGATAACAGAGACGAGCAGACTCGGCCTCTTATCAGTCCCGTCATAGAACTAAACGCGCCGTTTATCCGCGCTGTTGCGCAGCGGCGGCGCGCAGCTCCCTGGCGGAGGGGGCCTGCGAGGACGCTTCCTTCGGCCCTTCTGCCCGTTCCGCGCTTCTAAAGGAACGTTGAACCTTCTTCCTCGCAGCTTGTTTTACCACATTTACATTTGAAGTGGCCCAACGATCGGTTAATTGTGTTGCTGCTTTGATCCTTGATGTTTGAAGCGCCTGTGCCAAACGGCGGCGCCGGCGCGCACCGGGGCGTCAGGGACATGTCAACACCGACGCACACAGGCTCCCCGGAGCTCTGACGTCCACGCCGCTGGGATCCCACAGCAGCAAGTCGGGAGAGAAAATGGAAATCAAAACGAAACGACTTGAGTCAAAGTTGTGACTTTTATTTTTCTGTGAAAGTTGCTTTGAAAGGACTCGCGACGCGTAAATACACGAAGCCGCGTCGCCTCCTTTACGTCACACCCTAAAGTATCCTGATGTAAATGCACCCAAAACCCCAAAGTCCGCGAGTTTCCCCTCTTTAATTCGGCATTTTAATCCAATCCGCCTCATCAGGGAGCTACTGTATGCAGCCGCGGCCTGGAAGTCTCCCCCTCTGCGGGAGATACAGCTGTTTTATGGTTCCAGTCAGGGCGGACAAATGTATGAGCTCAGGAGGGTTCTCACAGACTCGGCGGCGCCAGGTCCTCACACACTCACAGGATATGTAAAGACTTCAATAACGAGCCATTAACCCCTAATCATCGCGATCGATCAGGCGTTAACAAGGGGCCCGCACATATGCAAATGCCGCCCTATAAAGCAGCAGCAGCTGTCGGGGCCGGCAGAAACACGCTCGCTGTGACACTAGTTGGATTTCAACATGGTCAAATACTTCTCCGTGGACTGGCTGGCCCAGAGCCATCAGAGCAGCGCCCCATCCGAGCGGGAGACCCCCGCCTGCAGACCGCACGTCCCCTGCATGGTCCAGCCGCGGCCGCCGGCTTCTGGGGGCAGGTACCTGCAGCTCAAACCGAAGGCCTCCAGGCCGGCACAGCGCGCGGATCTCCAGGAGCCCGGCCCGGGCTCAGCCGCCGTGCGCCCCGCCGGCTGCGTTTCACCCGGTAAGTCACCAAAACTCCGAAGCTGAACCCGCGGATCTGAGCTGGAGATCAATAGTCTTCTATAGTTTCAGAGATGAGTGGGTATTCCTCCGGGTATGAGAGCGAGGCGGCTTCCTCCGAGTGTCCCTCTGTGGATGAGACAGAGAAGGAGCCTCAGCAGCGCCGAGTGCGCACCAAGTTCACCACGGAGCAGATCGCTAAGCTGGAGAAGATCTTCAGCAAACACAAGTATCTGGACGCTGGCGAGAGGATGAGGACGGCGCAGAGACTCGGCCTCACAGAGACCCAGGTAGGACGAGGCCCCCGGTGGAACCCCCCTCCCGTAAATCTGCTGTGCGTTGCCCCGATTCTGAGCGCGTCTTCCTCTCTGCAGGTCAGAACCTGGTTCCAGAACCGGAGGATGAAGCTGAAGCGGGAGATGCAGGACTGCTTCGCTGCGGAGGTCCCGCAGGTGATGTTCCGGCCGCTGCCGCTGGTCCCGTTCCAACACCAGAGCATGCTGGCCCAGCAGCAGGAGCAGCACCACTACCACCCCCCCGCAGGACAGGCCGTTTACCTGCTGAATGTCCCGCACATGGTCCCTCGGCAGCCCCCGCGGCACCAGCCGTACTTTTACTGAACGCTTTAAAAAGACTTTATTCCTCAAAGAGACACTTAGCCGAGCCAGTGCAATCCGCAGATGTTTAATTCAGTCTGATGCTGTCAGAGTTTATCTAATATTGTACATAATTTACAGAAAAGTGCCTATTTATGATCCAATAAAGTTCCTTTCTGCAGTCCCGGCTTCGTTTTTTTTCCTGGTTTCGCGCACATCTGGAGTCAGAGGCGGATCAAATATCTTCAAGATAAAACTGACGACGTTAGCTTTAATACGGGGTGGGGTCACTCAGGAATAGGTCGCCCTGGCCGCTTCTTATCAACATACATTGATCTGGTGGGACCGGAGATGAAGTGTGGCGGTCATCAGCCCTGCAGACGCTCCTGCCCACCTGTCAACAATGTTCACGCCGTTTGTCTCCGCGTTGCTGCACTTCAAACAGCAGCTGATGGGGGGGGTCAGGGCTGATGGGGAGATCAGGGCCCGCAGTTAGAGGCAGCTAAGCCGCTCCTTGATGACTTCAGGAGCCTCCGCGCGTTGGCTCCGCGGAGTCTCGGCTCTGGAGCATCTAAAACGTCAGCAAGTGATTAGATTTGAAGATAATCGACCTCATGTTGCAACAGTTGGAATGCGACGTGATCCCGGCATGCTCCGCGAGGCAGACCCCCCCCTTGTACCTCTCCATTTAATGACGCCCTGCGTGATTTTAACACCTAATCTCATAAAGCCGCTCGCCCGCGCTGAAATCGATTAATGGTCCGACTTTTTGTGCTGTTTTTCATCTAAAATGCAAAGATTTCCCCACGTGGTGCTAAGTGGGCGTCGCGTTAAACCGGGATATCGTATCCCAGGAATCCCGGTGCACGTTTGTATCGGCAGAGAATCAAATTTGGAAGTTTGAGGTGCCAGAAAAGGGAGATGAGTCAAGTACAGAAGCAGCAGACTCACCTGCGGAGGCTCCTGCAGAGATACCAGCTATCTGATACTCAGACTCTCTGGCGCCGGCGGCCGCCGGGAGGGTGTGAAGAGCCACAGGCCCGCCTCCATTAAGTCCAATTACAACCACCATCGGGTTTCTATCGTTCCGTTGACACCTTTGCATATGCAAATAAGTCCCTGCACCAGCGACCGAGGGTCTTTGAGCCTAATTCTGGGGTTCAACTTTGGTTCGGTTGATTTAAATTAAGGGGTTGTTGTTTGTGTGCGTGTGGCCCAGAAGAGGAGCTGAAGACCCAGGTCAGTCGGCCTGGAGCTTCCACGCGCGGAGGTTTTGGGATGGGGGGAGGGGGGACAGATCATTTCTGATTCGAGTTTTAAGGTGTTCCTCCTGTTTCTCGGGTGAAAACCTGGTTCCAGAACAGGGGGCTGAAGCTGAAGCGGGAGGTGCGGGATCGGCACCGGGACCTCCTTCAGCACCCCGCCCTGAGCGGACAGCTCCCCGGCCCCCACCCGCCCCGCAGCGCGCCTCTGTCGGCCGCTGGGCAGCAGCACCAGCGCTCCCAGTCCCACCATCCAGGAGTGCGACCCCCACACTTCTACCGACCTCGGCCAGAATCTGGATGTTTCATGCTTTTTATCCTATTGTTGTCTCTCTGGGGAGACTCGCATTCAAAGCACCAATCAATTAGCTTGCTTGCTTTTAATCTTGTTAGATTATCCAATAAAGCCGATTCACTCGAGAGATGGAGCCGTTTTGCAAAGAAGAAACTGTATTCTTTTATTTTGCGAGCGTCACAGTTGACAGAGCAGAGCTGCAACGTCTCACCGAGGAAGATGAGACCTTCATCACCTCAATGAGAACTCAAGCAGATGTTTGAACCGAGCGGCACCGAAGCGAGGAGGTTTAAATCCATCACATCCCTGGTGCCATCAGTTGGACTTTGGATTTTAGAAGCGGTTAAACGTTGCAGCAGACGCCAAAAATCCCTCTCATGCATCTGCAGCCGCATCGCTCGGTCTCATGTTTTCAGGGGGGCAACAAAGCGGAGGCAGCTGCGAGATGATGGGGTCCGTTCAGCTCCAGGGTCCAACTCTTCGCACTTGTCCGAGAGACGCGGAGCTTCGGCGCCCGCAAGTCTGCGGGGGTGTTTATTCCCGCACGTTGATGTCAGTACGCCTCCACAGTCAGCAGGAGGGGGGGGGGGGGGGGGGGGTGCTGGTTCAGTTTCATGTGCCCCGAAACTGAAACTGATTTCTGAATCCGCCGACATTTTCACGGCGCTTTTGCCAAATTTGCTGCTTTCAACTTCCCTTTTTTTTAATCCACCGGGTGAGAAACTGTAGACGTTTACATTAAATGTGCGATATTACAGCCGCGTGTCGGAGTAAACATGAGATGATTCATTCATTTATTGACTTTATTATTATTATTATTATTGCATTTCGTCCCGCAGTTGTGTCCAAAAACGCCTTAAATAGCTTCAAAACACAGTTCGAACCTTTCCACCTGTGGAATTCTGGGAGCAATAACATCAGGTGATTTCTTCTGTGTCCTGAGCTGTGGGGGCTGCTTCCTCCTCCCCACCTCGATTAAATACCGACACCTCCCGCCAGGGGACGCAATTACCCGACGAGCTCTTGAGAGCAGCTGCTATAATGAGAAGAACACGTTCATTTAAAGGTTGACTGAACCGGAGATCCATTTAAGCACATCCACAGGCGCCGAGGCCAGAACACGAGCCACAGAGGGCTCCTCCATGAGCAGAGGTCAGAGGTCACGGGCTGATGCCAACCAGAGCTGTAAAGAAAGCTCAGATGGTCCCGGCGACGCGTCATCCTGGTGATTCTGCTCACATCCCTCATAACTGGAGCTTCATAACGTGTCAGATTTCATATTTCATGAGTGTTTGAGACGGTTTAGGCTTTAAAAAAATCATCACTAAGGAGCTTTGTGTCAAGAAACACAGCAAATAAAGGATTAATTAGGTCCTGGCACCGTTTATCTCCTCATTATTCACGTGCATTTGTGTAATTGTCCCTTCATTTTGCTGTTACTGTGTCAAAATAAAGTGTAACCACACACACACATCAGGAAATGCTGAAACAGTTTGAGTTTAAATGCGTGTTTATTTATTTTTCCAGCAAGAACAAAAGTCAAAGCATCAAAGGATTAAAAAGAGAAACAGCCCAAAATCAAAGAATTGTCTACACATGGGAAACGTCCACTTCTGTCAGCATCCGCCACCACAAACCAAAGTTATTTCTCAATTGCAACATTCACCAACACAAATCAAGCCCAGCTGCAGGACGTGTGTGTGTGTGTGTGTGTGTGCGCTGGTCTCGCGAGGACGCCGGTGAAGCGGTGGAATACCTCTGCAGCCCCATTTTCCCATGCCCTATGCCTCTTTAAAGTTACATCTGAAAAAGGTATATGCATAGGAAAAAGGAACAGCGAGTGCGAGCGTGGCGGCGACCTGGAACTGCTGCGTGAACCTGGAGCACAGGGAGAGAACACAGGAGCATCAGCTGGGCCACGTGCACGCTGCAGAAGCTGAAGGGAAGCATCAGAACCAGACACGAGCTGAGCCTTTCTCCCACGTTCCTGCTCGTCTTTCCTCGTGAGCGGTGAGGAGGACTTACCCCGTGCTGCTCCGGCCGAGCCTCTCCTGGGACGCCACCTCCTCTCGGCCATTTAAAGCCTCCGCTGGGACCTTGAAGGTGCTCCAGATAGACAAAGTAGCTGTTGATCACATTTACCCAGCATTCCCCGGGAGCGTTCTCACACGGGTGGACACTGATATCAAATCCACAGTGTTGCCGCTGCTATCTCGTGTCTATCTGGCGCCGCCGCAGACATCACAGCGAGGATTAGAGCAGAAACATTCAGGACGCCTCGTTCCTCCTGCAGGAGAAGCGGTTTTTTATCTGTTCCGGGATTCTTTTTTCATTCTCTCTCCCACAAGCAGAGCCCCCGTGCTTTTTAGGACTCAAGGTCTCCAGACAAGGACTCTCTGGGAGTGTGTGTGCGCGCGTGTGTGTGTGTGTGTGAGAGAGATGGCACGCCAAGGCCAGTGCAGCGAGCTGAAGATGAAGCCTTGCTGAAGGCTGCATCATCATCTCACAAAGGCTGAGAAACCAACACAAGTTGGTCTGTGACAACATCAGCTTTAAAACATTAAAAAGCTTTAAACGTGAAAAATACCGTTATGCTGCCAAACGTTATGCTGCCCCATACGGGGCGACGTAATGCCAGCTTTAGGTTCAGGGTTCAGGGTTCTGCCCTTACATTCCACACGCAAACATCCAGATTTGGGCTTTTTAAAGTTCCTCTTTGATTTGTCAGCCAGATGCTGCAGCTTTACCGACTCAAAGAAAGGAAAAAGGGGGGGTTTGTTTAAAAAGAAAAGCAAAACCAGTGATATTGTGGCCTGTAAGCAATTGAAAGTGTTCTTAAAATACAGCCCAAGAAGAAAAACAACAATTAATGACGCTCTAAATTGTGCTAATGATCATGGAGTCACGGAGCGGCCACTGGGTGGCAGCAGAGAGCCCATCACCTATTTGCATGTAGGTACTCGGCACATGTGGGGCTGTGGTGGCTGGTTCTGTTGGGTTCTCTGGGGCTCAGAGAGACCCTGTTGAAATGTCAAAACCTGTTTGATCCGGGCAGGTTCTGTCGTCATGGAGAACTTGAGCTCACTGTTATCAGTGAACTGTTCCCATCCTCCTGAGCCCAAGGTCAAAACCAAAGACGTGATTCGTTCACATCAGGAGGAGCGGCGGCTCATAAATCACACTTCTTCAATAATTCTCCCACAGTCTCACAGTGTTTCCTTTCATAAATGTGCAGATTTAAACCGAAACCACTCAGAACAAAAAGGCAACAAAAGCTCGTGGGACTAAAGGCAACAGAGTCGCAGGAGCTCCGAACCAGGAGATTCCTCATGGCAACACGGCGGCCTGCTTCTCCTGCTTCTCCTGCTTCTCCTGCTTCTCCTGCTTCTCCTGCTTCTCCTGCGTCTCCTGCTTCTCCTGCTTCTCCTGCTTCTCCTGCTTCTCCTGCGTCTCCTGCTTCTCCTGCTTCTCCTGCGTCTCCTGCTTCTCCTGCTTCTCCTGCTTCTCCTGCTTCTCCTGCTTCTCCTGCGTCTCCTGCGTCTCCTGCTTCTCCTGCTTCTCCTGCTTCTCCTGCTTCTCCTGCTTCTCCTGCCTCTCCTGCTTCTCCTGCTTCTCCTGCTTCTCCTGCTTCTCCTGCTTCTCCTCTGGCTGAAGCAGCAATATTTAGTGTTTAATGCAAAGCAGACATGCAGCGGGGGCCCGTGCACGCCCATCGTGCATGAGAAAAGTGATGATGAAGGCTTCACAGGAACAGCGAAAGAATTTAATTACGTCGCTGTAACGCCGTTCTAGTTTTACGCCTGGGTTTTTTTCTTTAATTGGCAGGAGAATGTTGAGGAGAAGGTGACCACAAACACGCATTTCCTCATTTTTAATTTTCTATTCCCGTCTGTTTACACGATGGTTCAGTGTGAACAGAAGCTTTTGTCAGCAGGTTCAGCATATGTGTGTGTGTGTGTGTGTGTGTGTGTGTGTGTGTGCGAGAGAGAGAGAGAATAGGCTCGGTTTGGTCCAGAAGAGAAGATTTATGGTCTTTCTGATTCGAAAACAACAGTTTAGGGATGAAAGTCAGTGAAGATTTTGAATAATTCCGAACGGCCTCCAGCTGAGATGCTGAAGGTTGTGGAGCGACACGGTCTCAGAGGTCCTGCGACACGGTCTCAGAGGTCCTGGGACACGGTCTCAGAGCTCCTGGGACACGGTCTCAGAGCTCCTGGAACACGGTCTCAGAGCTCCTGGAACACGGTCTCAAGGCAGAATTTATGTAATTAAACAATGGAAACGAGCTCAGAAGAAACACAAATGAAACAGGAAAGAATAAAAATGGGCCTTATTATGTGAAATCCAGAAGCCAAAGCGACGACTTGAATCATTGATGGCGGCTGAAGATGTTTTGCTTAAAGATCAGGAATAAAACGGTGGATTTGTGTTCAACGAGCCGCCGGGCTGCAGCTGAGTTCGGGTCCAAAAGCTGCATTCCTAAAAGTGGAAACGCTCCCAAAGGGCGAAAGAGAAGCCGTAAAGCTGCGACACCTGGAACTCGGCGCTCCGCTGGGAAGCGCCGCTCCAAGGTCGGTGGGCAGGGAACGTTCCACCTGCTCCCATAACATCCCGTTTTATCAGCCATTGTTTCTTCCTGGCCCCCGTTGGGGAGGCCTCCAGCTCCGCTCCCCCTCCCTCCATCTTCCCTGCTCGCTGACGGATGTTGGAGCAGATGGAGAGTCGGGGGGGGGGGGGGGGGGGGGCTGACAGAATAAGGCCAGGGGGAGGTGAGACCAGCACCGGAAGGTCTCCCCGGGGAGCCGGGCCGCCCTTATCGCTCTTTTCATCTGTCGCGCGGATGTGATGAAGTTGGGTGGAGTCTCTTCTCTTCCACGCGCTCGTTGTCAGTCCCACGGTTTCATCCCCCCCCCCCCCTGACGGTGACCTTTGCCCTCCAGGAGACACAAAACAGGGACACAAACACACAGTCGGTGCATGGAAATGTCTGATGTCACCAGGAACTGGGTCTCTTCCAATATTCCTTAGTCAGTGTGACGGTGTCCCAGTGGGACGAGGACAACGGTCCAATCAACACGACCGGGTGGGAGGGGCCGCCGACGTTTGGGCCCCCAGCTGGTCGTCAGTCTCATCGCCACCGGTTGTCGTACCTGAGCACCGCCCAGGTCCTCTCCACCTCACGTCTCTGTCCTACGTCTCAACTCTCTCCGTCCCCCAAAGGCGCTCCGCTCGGCTGCTTCTCGCTGTCAGAAGACGTTTCAATTTGGCCCCCCTCCCTCAGGTTGAGGCAAATTACCACTTCAAAGGGCTGCGCCTGCGTCGGTCTGTCCCGGTGGGGTCCGGCCCCCCTCCCCACCGCTCAGCAACGCTGATGAGGGCCGGGCGCCGCTGTCACGTCTTCCATTCGCTCGGGGACGAGCCGCACAACGACGTCGTGATTAGGAGTCGGTCTAAATGGTGTTTGTCCACGCTGGGGGGGGGGCGTTTGGTGGGACGCTGTCCCCCGTGAGACAAGCGCGGAGGGAGGCGACCGTGTGAGGAAACGGCTGCTTTTTAAAGCTTTTCCACTATTTTTATTACTGACGTGAGGACACAGAACTGCCCCCCCCCCCGACGCTAATGACGAACTGTCTTTTGTGACATAAATCATCCACAGAAACGGGAGGAAACGACTCGTTTGACCCCTTTTAGAACTCCGCATCAGACACTGAGGCGTGTTTACCTGCTCCGGAATTCCAGGCGCATTTAAAGCCCATTAATTCGTTGACAAATCCGGGCCTGTGATGCTCATTTAAACATTTTCCTTTCCCATTAATTAACCTCTGGGATATTTCATCTCTAGAGTGTCCATCACTGGCGAGGACAGCTGTGACATTTAGAGTCTGATCACACCCGCAGCTCGTCTCCCGGCCTGTTATTGACGAGGCGCCGTTGTCTGGGAATATTTAGGAATTCCTGCCACTAACGCAGCTTCTTACCCATTTAGAGGGAAAACAAAAGAGCCAATTTAGTTTTGGTTCCTCATAAAACCAAACCAGGGTGCAGGTGGGGAACAGGAGCCAGAGGAGCCCTCACAAGACCCCCGGACTGGTTCTTCACGTGACCTTTGACCTCTCCTTTGCTATAGCGCAGCAGCACGAGCTAAATGAAGTTTAATGCTTAAAGAGGGATTCTTTTGACAGCCATCCCATACATACACCTGCACCTGGGAATCCTCCGCTTCCGTTCACGCACAGAGACGCACAACTGCCAGCAAAGGCGTTCCGGCGCGGCACAGAGCGGCACGGCGGAGCGGGGAAGCGGGGAAGCGGAGCCGTGTCCGGGCTCGGGATCTCAGAGGGTTTGGACATTTCTTCTGTTTCCTTCTCTCCCGCTGTTGCGACCGGCTCTTCCTAGCTGATGGGAACTCTTTGTGTTGCAGCCAAAGATGAGAAGACAGGCCGGGAATGCAGCGGCGTGGCCTTAGCACCGCGCGGCTCTGGCCTCCTGCACACCCTCCGCCTCCCAAACCGCTGATAAAAGTCATCCCAAAGACCTTCCTTTTCTCCGTCGATGGTGGGAATTGAGAGATAAGCTGGGTACTGAGGTAAATACTGGGCCTTCTCCAGGGAACAGGGAGTTCCCAGCATGCTCTGATATGACTATGCAGAGGTTGTGAAGGTTGCAGAGCGTGTGTGTGTGTGTGTGTGTGTGTGTGTGTGTGTGTGTGTGTGTGTTGATGTTTCATCGCCAGCAACACTGTCATAACCTGCCAGTCAACACTGGAAAAGAACCAGTCAAAGATGTACATTAAACTATTAAATCCACGCTTCTCCTTTCATTTCTGTAAAAGGAATGTGGGACATTGATCATTCCGATTTTCTGACAATAAAAACCACTTCCCTCCTCGGAGTAAATGACTATAAACTGCATAGGAAGGTCACTGTGGCTGCATGTGGAATTTTGTTGAAGCTGAAAGCTTTTCCCACTTTTTCTTTTATGCAGCAGCAGCAGCAGCAGCAAAAAAAAAAAAAAAGCTGGGAAATATTCAAATTCAACTTTATTTATCCCAGCTTGTCATCGCTGTTCAGAGTTAACCAAAATAAACGAACCACCCGAACTACAACATACAAGCTAGTTGACTAGTGACTCAGCATGTTAGCATAAACGTGCTAAAAACCAGGTTGCGTCTAAGGTCCAGATCAAAGAGATCAAAGAAACAGAGTGATTATGAAGACAGTGGTCAGGCTGACCCTGGACCTGCCTCAGCCTTGACTCTCTGGGACGGGAACACACACACACACACACACAGAAGATATAGCCCAGTCAAGGTAATTATTCAAGTCAGAGATAAATTCTAACGAAGCGGCTGTGGAATGCGTTCAAATCGGCGCAGGTCCCATTAATGGTATAGCAGCGCTCGCGGGAGGCTGCTCATTATTCTTATCATTTATCTCAAG
>NC_042288.1:1108286-1190786 GCF_901000725.2 Takifugu rubripes | reverse complement strand
TGACTCCTCCCCTTCACCTGACCCCTCCCCTTCGCTTGACTCCTCCCCTTCACATTCCATATGTTGTGGACTGACTCCTCCCTTCGCCTGACTCCTCCCCTTCACCTTATATATGTTGTGGCCTGACTCCTCCCCTTCACCTGACTCCTCCCTTTCACCTTCTATATGTTGTGGCCTGACTCCTCCCCTTCACCTGACCCCTCCCCTTCATATTCCATATGTTGTGGCCTGACTCCTCCCCTTCACCTGACTCCTCCCTTTCACCTTCTATATGTTGTGGCCTGACTCCTCCCTTCACTTGACTCCTCCCTTCGCCTGACTCCTCCCTCCGCCTGACTCCTCCCTGCCTGACTCCTCCCTCCGCCTGACTCCTCCCTGCCTGACTCCTCCCTTTCACCTTCTATATGTTGTGCTCTTCTTCTCTGGTGCTGACCCAAGTCTTTCTCTGCACTCTGCAGAGTTTAAAACAAGTCAGAAGAATGTTAAAATGGCGTCGCGGCGCAGCCCAACCCAAACCCGCCCGTGTCTCTGACAGCGGCGTGCACGTTTGGGAGGATTCTGATGCCTCCTGACTCATTTTTGATGCCGTCACTTGATCCAAACATACCAGGTCTCCATCAGAAAAGGTCCAAAAGGTCGTTTCCCCTCTCCATGGCTGCTGGGGGCGGGGCATCAACCATGGCGAGTTTCCCAGACCCAGGTCCGCCTCCAGCAAGCTTCATTTCCTGCGTGCTAAATTCAAATAAGTGCGAGCTTTGACGGCGCCGCGCTTCATTGTTGTACCTTCGCTAATATCCTGGTTTATTAAATCCTGGTGGGGAACAATCGCAGGTATATTTGACGCATCCCTAAACCTTCCGGCCTCCTGCGTGTGCTGTAAACACAGTTTATGCACCAAATAGGAAAGAAAATCTCATTTTCAAACGGAAACCGACATCACCCACGTCAAATATTAACTCCCCCCCCCCACACACACACACACACACTCTTTCGTGCCTCCCTTTGGTTTATGTACCTGTTTGTAGCCGCCGCGGGGCATTAGCACGGGTGGATTGTTCCCTTTCCGGAGTTCCCATCTGATAGTGAGAGCGAGGGAGAGACAGGCATGGGGGGGTTGGTAGAGGCCTCCTCTCTTGTTGGGTCCCTCGTGGCACTTCTGTGCTGCGGAAGGAAACGGGAATGTTGCGACACTTTGCTCCGGCCGGCAGCGGAACCTGATTGTTTCCGCCACTCAGTCGACGGCGGTTTTTTTTTTGTTGGGAAATCAGAGCCGGGACTCGGGATGGAGCCCCCGGAGGAGAGCCGGTGCCATAGTTGAGAGGGAAATGCCTTCTGGCACTGCTCCGCCAACCCTTGATTTGAACAGACACGAGCTGCTGGGCACGGCCGAGGGATCGAGGAGGCGTAAATGGCGTGTGTGTGTGTGTGTGTGTGTGTGTGTAAATGCTTAAAAGAATGTGAAGAACACCATAAAAACCGAATGGTCCAAATTTAACGATGCCTCTTTCGGCTGAGGTCTCATTAATTAAAATCCCATCACACACAGACAGACAGACAGACAGACAGACAGACACACACACACACACACACACACACACACTGAATGGACAAAATGTGTACAAACCGGAGAAATACTTCCCAGCAACATCAGCGACGACAGGCTAATGCTAATATATAATAATATATAAGTGTGTTCTGTTCGTGGTTCGGTGCATTTTTTGGGGTGAGGAAAGTTCTGGTGCTTTGACCCACTCCTGGATCTGTGGGCGTCGGGCCTCCGTGCGCTGCCACTCACACACTCACACACTCACACACTCACACACTCACACACTCACACACTCACACACTCACACCCCTGGTTTTTAGTGCACGGGCAGCTTTTTCTCTCTGCTATTAACGGAATGGGTGGATGAAGCAGATGTTCCTCTGGAGCTGACCCGTATCGACGTTCTCCGCCCCCCCCGTGACCCGAATGGTTCTCCTCCGCAGGGCTGTCAGGGCTTGGTTCTCCTGTGCAGGAACACGTGCCCCCTGCACCCGAGGTAATGAAAAATAAATCAGCAAACAAATGAATTAGCAATCACAAAGGGAGGAAAACAAAGAGCCTTTAAATTAGGTTGGAGGGGAAACGGGTTCGTCTTAACGGTTCTGGTGTTTCTGATCCCCTTGTGATGATCCAAAGTGTGTTTGGGGGAACAAAGCCAGGTTCCAGGTCCCTGATCTCATTAGATTTCTGCTCGTTGTTGGGTTCTCTGCCCTTTTTGATGAAGCATCCTGTAAAAAGGCCTCAGCGGGCTAGTTTTGCTAGCTACGGTGTGGAACACGCATCACTCACGGGCTTCACGTTCTCCATGTAGGTGTCTTGGATCAAAGAGACGAATTTCAATTGCAAACAAAAGGCCTTGATGTTTCAGAACCGGCAAAGAAAAGAGCTCTGGGATGTGGTCCAGGTGGCCACAGCTGTACGATCAGCTGCACATCTGTCACGCTAATAAACACGGAGAGTCTCTGGCGTAATTGGCCGCCTTTAAAATCCTATTAAATGAAGCGTAGCAGGAAACGTCTTCTTCAGACGTCGACACTGATACCGTGCATCTGATATTAGCTTAGCAAGCAGCGAGCATGTTTTGATTGGACGCTAAGTATTCCATCCATCACCTTCATGCATAGATCATTAGAGGCATCTGGGTTGACAAGACCAGCCAAGAACAGACTGCCCCCGCAGAACCTTTCATTATGCTCCAGCTTGGCGGTTGCCAAAGAGATGCGATGCTAAGTGGCTCATCCAGCCGTAGCTATTAGCTACAGAAACTTGTTAGAGCCAAATTAAATTAATTTTGATCATTTGAAGAAACCCCAGGACAATAAGGCAATAAGTCACCCTGGACATCAGCGAATAAATGTCGTTACTGGGTTTCACACCTCTGGACATCGTGGATGCTAACGTTGCTAAGGTTCACGGTCAAGAGAACGCGGGCTGTTTTTACAGCAGCATTTTATGTATATGTTGTATATGTTGTCACACCGTAGTTTCTAACTACCTGTCGTTTTTTTAAAGGTGCCGTAAATGTGAAGTAAGTCATAAAACTCGTTTATTTTGAAATGCTAGCTAGTAGCCTCGTAGATACAGTCAATGAGGAGAGAATCAGCAAATACCCGTCAGTGTTCTATAATATTTGAACAGTTTTGTGATGTATAAAAATACATACATTTGTTCTCACCCCAGCTAACATCACGTTGTGATTTTATTAGCATCTGATGCTAAAGCCGACTCTTGTTTTTGCTACTTGACAGTAAATGTTTTACACTGGTTACTTTGTATTGGCTCAGTTTCACCATAGAGTGCTGTCATTAATTACTGCTGTGTGCTAAAACAATATTGAACAGTAAGTAGCCTTAGCTTCAGTAAGCTAATCTGTGTTCTGGATTCCGACGCTGTCAACATTTGGGAATGCCATTGATGGTTTTTTCAACTGTTAGATAGCCAGAGGGGTGGATGTGGTATTGGTTGATGTGGATTTCCATGAGCTCATTGAGGAGCGAGAGCTAACACGTTGCTAACACGTGCGCAGGTTTCCCTGCTGAATCACACAAGAGCCTGCGATAAATCCTGGCTCCTAATAAAGATCCGAACGCTCCGCGTCTGCTTCCAGGTTGTGATTAAATCATGTCCTTTTTGCTCCACTCACCCACATTTTGCTCATCTATAAATATCCGTCATAATCAAACACCCTCGTTTCAAAATGAGTCATTAAACTAAGATCATGTGAACAAAATACAAGAACTTCCACAAAAGCGAGGAAAGGCGGGTGTACAGGAGGTGCACGAGGATCTCCTCAGCAAACCAACCAGTCGACCACCTGACCACTGGAACCCCCCTGGAATTATGGGTAATGGAGTCCATGGTGTCATAGCCCCAATTACCCAAGACTGAAATATGTCCTGAATGGATCTGGATGATGCGGACCACTTCAGACACCTGAGTCCCCACAAACATGGGACTTAGCATTAGCATTAGCCTCATCGCCCACGTGCAAATCGTTATTGTTGTACTCTCGTTAGCGTTTAAATCCGCTGAGCTGAAGAACCCGCATTAATATTCCGGGCGCTCCTGTACCGCCCACAGCTATACACCGGATCCGCTCTGGATATGGATCCAATATTGCATCTGCAACTACTCGCCAAGGGAGAGTTACCCCGGTTATTCCAGCAGACGAAGGGAGGAGATCACATGACGTTGGGATCCCAGTGGAGCGTTAGCATCGGCTGCCTGTTGAAAGCCAAATCAATGAAGGAAACACAACCCGTGTCTATCTGTTGTTTATAGGGCAACAAAACGTTTCTGGGAAAACTGTGCGCTGGTACGATTCTGGGAAAACCGCTACACGTAGCTGGAGCTAAACCAATGCGGTTATTGGATTCCCTCCCACCGCTGGTGCTCATGTGCCAATTTAACACGCGAGCAGCAGCGGCTGCGAGGCTTCGCTAAAGGCGACGGCTAACTCCAGTGTCCGAAGCTATTAGCGATTCCTGTTCCACCAAAGTGCTGCTCCGGGGTGCCGGTTTCCCTGGATTTTACATTCCCTCACATCAAATCAAAGGCTGATTCTTTTCCCTCTGCCTACCTTCGTAGTCTCCCTGAACAACGGGGGTTTGGGGGGGGGGGGGGGGGGGGGGGGCTCAGAGGCAAACACAAAAACGCGGTGCTTTTTTTGGTCCAATTTAAAGCAGAACAATTTATTATCAAGAACAATAATATCAAACGAGGAAGGGGGGGGGACTCGATTCTGCTGCAATCCGATCACGTAAATACTTAAACAGAAGGACTTATTGAGCTCGGAGGGGGTTTCTTCCAGTTCATCTCGCGCCTCCAGTTACAGTTTCTGATTTTGATTTTGTTCGGAGCTGTAGTGTGAATGTGGAGAAACCAGAGAAGGCGACCGCGGCCGCCGGCGGGCGACCCAAAGGGGCCATCAAATGTCCGTCCTGTCAAGTTCTCGATACCCCCTTTTTAACCGTCCCTATCGGACGTCGCGGGTTCCTTTAGGGACGTCGCGGGGTCGCTCACTGCCAGTCAAAAGTGCGCTTCACCATCCTGAAGAAGGTTCTGTTGTGTTCCTGCAGGTAGGACCGGAGCTGCTGCAGAACCGTGACGTTGACCGCCGGGTGGGGACGTCCCTTGGACTCGTGCAGGCAGCGCTCCCGGCCGTCGCTGCGGATGCAGTAGAACCCCTTGGTGTGGTTGAAGTAGAAGTTGGAGGAGGCTATCCTGGGGGGAAGGTTGAGGAAGCGCTCCACCTTCTGGAGCTCCGGCAAAGGGTTGCGGATGAGCGCGTCCCCGTCCACGATGTGCAGCTGCTCCAGGGGAAAGTGGAGCAACCAGTTGCGCATGTGGACGTCGTACAGGCTCCTCTGGATGGCCTTGTAGCGGACGTTCAGCGCCCCGTTGCGCACCAGCAAGTTCTCGATGGCTTGCACCGGCTTGTGGTTCTCCAGGCGGTTGAAGTAGACCTGGGTGTAGTCGGAGATGACCCGCTCGGTCGGGTCTCGCAGGATCAGAAGGAGCTTAATGGAGGAGTTCATGGCGTGGATGCGTCCCGGGGCCAGCGCCGAGGTGAAGTAACCGGGGGTCTTCTCCACCGTGATCTGGTGTGGGTAAGAGTACGGCATGAGCTCCCGGTACCACTCCAAGCCCTTGGCGTAGTTCTCGTCCCAGTCGAAAAAGTGCACCTCGGTGGCCGCCGCGGCCACCTCGGGGTGGATGTCCAACATCTCCAGGAGCGCTCGCGTGCCGCCCTTCCGGACCCCGATGATGATACCGTGCGGCGCTCTTTTACTGGTTCCCGGGGGCGGCGATGTGGAGACACCTCCGGAGACACTGGCGTCAAAATGGGTGGGGGGCAGCTCGGGAGGGGCAGCGTAGGTCTGGAGAACCAGAAGAAAAGCCGAGGCCAGCAGGCGGGTCATGGCGGCGGGGGGGGGCGGCGGCGATTCGCCGGGAAACGAGCGGTTTGGCGGCGTGAGAGGAGCCTCGTTCCGAGCTCAGTACCAACAAGAGCAGAGAGAGGAGCCTTTTCCGGGAGGAGGAGGAGGAGGAGGAGGTATCACCGTCGGTCCGCCGCACATCTGCAGGGAGGAAGGAAGACGTTAGAAGACGTTAGAGGACATCAGAAGACGTGTGTGAGACCATCAAGCGCTCGCTGAAGGCCAGGAGACGAGGCCGCGCCGCAGGATCGATACACCGGACACGCCCCCCCCCGCTCAGCCCACGGAACAAGTTGTGTTTGGAGCCTCGTAAAGTCCGATTTACTGCAGGAGGCCGCGAGTGCGCTCTTTCAGGGTGACTTTGATTTCCTTTACATGCCAGGAAGGATCAATATGGGAATGAAATCCCGCCAGCACCAGGAGGCGGAATTAAGGTATTAAAGCAGACTTTTGATACCGCTGCCCGGAATGGTGGGAAAACTGGAGGTCTCAACCTTTTCATTAATTCCACCAATTAGGAAAAGGACCTTTTCACCCCGGTGGAGCCTGAACATGGAGCGGTGCAACGGTTCTACAGGTGACCCACACACAGGCGGGCCTCGCCCTGGGACCACGGCGTCTCACACACACACACACACACACACACACACACACAATAACACACACAATGACTGTAATCATCTCCAGGTTTATGGATGCATATTCTCTTCCTTTTCCCTTCACTAAGCTTTTATTTTTATCCATGTTTGTTCTTTGAGGGTTTCAGATTTGGGTTTGAGCGTCCAACTGATCTATTACGGTGAAGAAACTGAAGCAGGCTCGTAGAATTTGGTGTCATTTCCCATCCGCAGTTATAAGAAGAGAATAAAGCAGCGGAAAATGTGTGTAAACAGAATGACTGAAGGGATTTTACCGCGTGGGAAAGGTGAATCCTGGGATGGAGCGAGACGCTAACCGGAGATGGAGCGAGACGCTAACCGGGGATGGAGCGAGACGCTAACCGGGGATGGAGCAAGACGCTAACGGGTGATGGAGCGAGACGCTAACCGGGGATGGAGCGAGGCGCTAACCGGGGATGGAGCGAGACGCTAACCGGTGATGGAGCGAGACACCAACCGGGGATAGAGCGAAACGCTAACCGGGGATGGAGCGAGACGCTAACGGGTGATGGAGCGAGACACCAACCGGGGATAGAGCGAAACGCTAACCGGGGATGGAGCGAGACGCTAACGGGTGATGGAGCGAGACGCTAACCGGTGATGGAGCGAGACGCTAACCGGGGATGGAGCGAGACGCTAACTGGGGATGGAGCAAGATGCTAACCGGGGGTGGAGCGAGATGCTAACCGGGGATGGAGCGAGACGCTAAAAGACCGTAAAAAGGCCCCAACACAAAGCTCAGCATCTGGCCGCCCTCTGTGGCCCCACTGTGGACCTGGGCCTGTGAACTGGCCCCGGGGGGGCTGCAGCGGCCCTGGGGGGCCCTTACGTGCTGTGTCAGGTGCTTCCCACTGTTCCACGTTCCAGTGGATGCTTTTGCTTTCCTGAGCGCTCGATGCTGATCAGTCCTGCTTCACTCAGCCACAGAACCTGGAGGACCTGAACCTGGAGTGGTCCCAGTAAGGGACCCTGCTGCACTGGGAGTAGCAACAGGTGAACGGCTTCAGCAACGATTGGCTCCAATCAAGGTGCCCCTGGGATTAAAAGGGTTGAAATAATCATCATAACGAGAAGAAAGGGTGCGTTTTAATCACCCTGATAAATAAAGGTGACAGAAGCTGCGCAGACGTGAAGCACCTGACCCTGCACCAACCATCAGACGCTCCTCTGGGTCCAAGTTTCCAACCGGTTTCTGGAACACAGTCTTCCCGCTTTCTTAAAGCAGGCCAGCAGCTATTTTAGGCCCCCAAATCAAATGTGACACGACGCTAACAAGAGGAGCGCTACACCTAGCTCGCCTTTGCTGTGGCACCCGTCAGGATTAAAGGATTAGCAGCACCGCGTCCATAGTTCAAAGTTGAATCCATTTGAATAAATTAAGTTCAGAATGGACCTTTTTGGATACTCGGGTTTTAAAGAGAATGAACACGATGCAACGGCTGCTTCATCTCACACAAAATCCGGGTTTGCGAGACGATGCCGGGGTCTGATTCGGCATCTTTCCCCGTTGGTGACGGAGCCGCACTGCAGAGGCGATATTTGGCTATTTCAGGAGCGCGCCTGTAAGACAACGACCTCCTCCACCCCCACACGAGGCCCGGGGATTCATTACGGGCTTCCAGATGAGGGTTCTGTCCACTCAAACGCCCGCGTCTCCTGGCACTAATCACAGCGTTAGCACTAACGCTAGCTCTGAGGCGGTCTTTAACTGTATTGTGATTTTTCTGGCTCGCTCTGTGCGGCCGAGTTCCATCCAATTAGCGGTGCGTCAGCCCACCGCCATCTGTGCCGCAGTACGTGTACCGACCGACCCGGGCCCGAGGCCGGCCCAGGAAGTGCTGGGCCACATCAGTGACGGTCCTCATTCATCCAGCCGCCTCG
Source organism: Takifugu rubripes (assembly GCF_901000725.2). Lineage (NCBI taxonomy): Eukaryota > Metazoa > Chordata > Actinopteri > Tetraodontiformes > Tetraodontidae > Takifugu > Takifugu rubripes. Next base: position 1,182,261 of record NC_042288.1, on the reverse strand, counting down.
GCTCGCTCTCGACCGAGCTAACGGCGCCGCAGTCGTTAGCGATGAAACTTAATTCTCTATTGTCTAATCAGGCTCTTTACAAATTCCCACAATGAGCCTGATCCCTCTCCAGTTACGCCATCGAGATCCGGGGACGCAATCAAAGCGAATCGCCCGGCTTTACGCTGGTTTTGGGCCTGTAAACGCGTCACAACGGCAGGTCGGCGGCCTCAGAGGTGTCCTGAACGTTACATTATAGATGAATGGCTTCATCAAATAAAGAGCAGCGTGTTGTAATGAGCTGCGAGGAGACGCTGAATCTTTGATGAGGATTTCCTAATGAATAGTTTAATGGGGGGGGGGGGGGCAGAGTTTTCTGGGTTTTGGGACTTTAAAGCTAATAAACTGCACAGCGGCGTCGACTGTAATTCTAGTTGCATCTGCGGTAGTGAACAGTGCGCGTGGAGTCGCCCCTGGCAAAGCACATGCTACGTATTAGCAACATCAGCACGCTGGGGGCTTCTTGGGGTCAGTTCAGTATTGATTTATGGACGGGACATCTGGTGCACGTGGGACGCCTTGGAAAAGGCTTCACGCGCTGGCACAGCCGCGGAGCGCCGGAGCCAGCGTTTTCCCGCCATTCCAAATATGTGCTCGTCACCACTGAGCCGAAGCTCCGGTGGCGGCCAAGGATCCATCACTGCAGCTAACGTGCTGCTGATAACGCGCTCCGCTACGCCCGCGTTCGCTCGCAGCAGAGGTCAAAGCGCCGCGCCGCCGGCTGGGTCGTTAGCGGCTCTGCGTCACCACGTTAGCGGCTCTGCGTCACCACGTTAGCGGCTCTGCGTCACCACGTTAGCGGCACGCGGTCGGACCGTGCATGCGACGCAGCATCAGCTGATTTTACAGATGTGAAAGGAACCAAAAACGTGGCTCGATTCGCCCGTGACGCACCTGTGGAGGGTTCTATTCGCCCGTGTCGCACCTGTGGAGGGTTCTATTCGCCCGTGTCGCACCTGTGGAGGGTTCTATTCGCCCGTGTCGCACCTGTGGAGGGTTCTATTCGCCCGTGTCGCACCTGTGGAGGGTTCTATTCGCCCGTGTCGCACCTGTGGAGGGTTCTATTCGCCCGTGTCGCACCTGTGGAGGGTTCTATTCGCCCGTGACGCACCTGTGGAGGGTTCTATTCGCCCGTGACGCACCTGTGGAGGGTTCTATTCGCCCGTGACGCACCTGTGGAGGGTTCTATTCGCCCGTGACGCACCTGTGGAGGGTTCTATTCGCCCGTGACGCACCTGTGGAGGGTTCTATTCGCCCGTGACGCACCTGTGGAGGGTTCTATTCACCCGTGACGCACCTGTGGAGGGTTCAAGTCGCCCCCTCCACAGGTGATGCACCTGTTTCATATGTAATACGCTAATTTAGTCAACTTCGGAGAAAGTTTCTTACTATCTTATTATTTTCTGTCGGAAGCGTGAGCGTGTCACAGGTTGCTATGACAACCAGCCATGTTGCAGAGGTGCGTCTGGCCATGGGAAAGCAACTCAATTAGTGTAAACTTGTGTTTCACCTGCTGGAGGAGAACAAATGGGTTGAAATATCACAGTGACTGTTTTCCCGCTCCGTGATAATCCGATAATTTTGCCGTTTCACTCATTAAAAAATAAATGAAGTGCTAACTCGGGCAATTTCTTGTGACGCGGTGAAGCGTTAGCGAAGTGTTAGCGGGGCGTTAGCGGGGCGTTAGCGAGGCGTTAGCAAGGCGTTAGCGGGGCGGCGCTAATTAGGGTGACCTTGAACTGGGTCCTAAAATGACCCGTGAAGGAAGCGGCGCTCCACACCTCCTCAGATCATTTCATCACCATTTTACTCCCTAAAAATAGAACCCAAGGCTTCACACAGAGGGTTTTTTTGCTTCAGAACGTTCTCTAAATTCACCATTTTGAGGAACGAAGGCGCGCGCTCTGCCCGTCCGCCGCTGCGCACGGTCTGCCCGGGCGGTTTGAACTGGTCCAGTTCCAGGCTTCAGAACACGTTTTTTAGCTTGCCGAGGAGACAAATATGGACTTTAAGGTATATAAATGCTATAAGTGGCCTTTGGATTTCACGCCGTTTGTGTACAGGCGGCGGTTCTCAGCCGTCTCCGGCCCTGTTAGCGTCGCGCGAGCTGCTGCCAACACCCCCCCGAAACAGTCTCATCTCAAGGTCGTAAAAGGAAGTGTAGACATTGTGTTACCATGACAGTGCGACCGGCTGCCACGTCAACGGAGAGAAATGAAATGATGTCAGCGAACATCACAGCCGCCGCCATTCTGACCGCGCTAACAGTTGCCGTAGCGATGATGAGAAAACAGTAAACATGGCACCACTAACAGGCTAAAAACCACCGTCCTGTCCTCCACCGCCCGCGTGAAGCCTGCAGGACACGGTGGGCGCCATCCCTTCAGACCGCTGGAGCGTGCACAAGCGCGTGCACGGGCCACAAGCACGTGGCTCGGATGGGATTTAACGCCAGGCAGGTTCAAGCCCCTGAGCAGGTCCTCGATGACGCCCCTGTGACCCAGTCAGGCGGGGGTGATACAGCACAGCAACCCGTAAGCTAATGCTGCTAACGCTAAAGAGCAGGAAGCTCCCGTTGAGGTTCCGTTTTGGGAAAAGTTTGCTGAAAGGAGGCGGCTAAAGACCAGAGCGAGGTCATAAAGACGTCTCTGGGTTTGTTGAGACGTTCCTCATGAATAAGTCACCAGTCCCACTTCCCCCCTTTGACGCGCCGCTCTGTCCCAGTAAAACCAAGCGAAGTGTTTATGGGAGATAAGGAAGGGGGGGGCTGCAGACCCAGCAGCGTCTTTACTGGCCCACGTTCAGCAGCCGGGGACATTTTACCGCTGGATTTGGAGGACATGAATTCTTAATCAGAGACGTTGCTGGATCAAAAGTTACAGGCCTGATGAAAGAAGACGGAGACAGAGAGACGGAGACAGAGAGACGGAGACAGAGACAGAGAGACGGAGATGGAGACAGAAAGACAGAGACGGAGACGGAGAGACGGAGACAGAGAGACGGAGACAGAGAGACAGAGACGGAGACAGAGAGACAGAGGTAGAGAGACGGAGACAGAGAGATGGAGGCAGAGAGACAGAGACAGAGACAGAGAGACAGAGAGACAGAGAGAAGGAGACAGAGAGACAGAGACGGAGACAGAGAGACGGAGACAGAGAGACGGAGACAGAGAGACGGAGACAGAGAGACAGAGGTAGAGAGACGGAGACAGAGAGATGGAGGCAGAGAGACAGAGACAGAGAGACAGAGACAGAGAGATGGAGACAGAGACGGAGACAGAGAGACGGAGACAGAGAGACGGAGACAGAGACAGAGAGATGGAGACAGAGACGGAGACAGAGAGACGGAGACAGAGACAGAGAGACGGAGACAGAGAGATGGAGACAGAGAGACGGAGACAGAGAGACAGAGATGGAGACAGAGACACGGAGACAGAGACGGAGACAGAGAGACGGAGACAGAGAGACAGAGACGGAGAGACGGAGACAGAGAGACAGAGGCAGAGAGACAGAGAGACAGAGACGGAGACAGAGGCAGAGAGACAGAGGCAGAGAGACAGAGAGACGGAGACAGAGAGACAGAGACAGAGAGACAGAGAGACGGAGACAGAGAGACAGATTTAACACCACCTTTATTTACATGTATTATTCACATTCACACATTTCAGAGGGACATTGGAGACCTTCAACAATTCAAAATCAAAACAATTTTCCTAACTAAAACCAGGACGTCTCTCACTCCCCAGATGTCTTCAAATGGACTAATTTGTCCTGTCAGTTCATAGAAACTAAGTCCCACTGAAGCAAGAAAAACCCTCCCCGACCCCAGAAACCACCTCTGTGGCTCTGGAGGAATGTTTAGAAAAATCTGAACAATCCATCCAGTCCTGGAGGTGGACCAGAAGCCATCGGTCCTGGAGGTGGACCAGAAGCCATCGGTCCTGGAGGTGGACCAAAAGCCATCGGTCCTGGAGGTGGACCAGAAGCCATTGGTCCTGGAGGTGGACCAGAAGCCATCGGTCCAAGGAGACGGTAGCGTCCAGGGGAGGCCGGTCCCTCTGGCCCAGCCGAGGAAGTCCCTGGTGCAGTCCTCCGCCCTGTAGAGGGCGCTGTAGAAGGCCACAGTGTGCCTCTTCATCACTCTGGTCAGCTATTGGAGCCCTTAGCATGTTTTAGCCTTTTTCCTTCCTTTCTGTCCCAGCATCTTCCTGGTGGCCGTCATGTGCTTCTTTAGCCGGGACCGTGTCCTCTCATCCAGGACGTCCACTCCCACTCCCTCTGGAGCAGCAACGCACTTTTTAAGGACTTTCCAGGGTCTGGGAAATAATCAGCCACCTTCACAGACTGGCCGAAGGTTTCATCCAGGAAGGTGGTGACGTCCTCCAGGGTGTCCAGGTCCCCAGTAAGGGACTGGGAGTCCGCTACAGACCCCCAGGAGTCAGAGTCAGACTCCATCACCCCCCCCTCATCAACACTCAGCATCTCTACTGGCTGATCAGGGAGCCTGGTCACCACTGACCCCCTGAGCTCCTGGCTGCTCCTCCTCCTCCGCTGCTCCTGGCTGCACACTTACTCCCATCTATACATTCATTCCCATCCTCTGTCCCACTATAACCAGTCCATTTACCCTCTCTGTCCCACTATAACCAGTCCATCTATCCTCTCTGTCCCACTATAACCAGTCCATTTACCCTCTCTGTCCCACTATAACCAGTCCATTTACCCTCTCTGTCCCACTATAACCAGTCCATTTACCCTCTCTGTCCCACTATAACCAGTCCACCTACCCTCTCTGTCCCACTATAACCAGTCCATCTATCCTCTCTGTCCCACTACAACCAGTCCACCTACCCTCTCTGTCCCACTATAACCAGTCAATTTACCCTCTCTGTCCCACTATAACCAGTCCATTTACCCTCTCTGTCCCACTATAACCAGTCCATCTATCCTCTCTGTCCCACTATAACCAGTCCATCTATCCTCTCTGTCCCACTATAACCAGTCCATTTACCCTCTCTGTCCCACTATAACCAGTCCATCTATCCTCTCTGTCCCACTATAACCAGTCCATTTACCCTCTCTGTCCCACTATAACCAGTCCATTTATCCTCTCTGTCCCACTATAACCAGTCCATCTATCCTCCCTGTCCCACTATAACCAGTCCATTTACCCTCTCTGTCCCACTATAACCAGTCCATTTACCCTCTCTGTCCCACTATAACCAGTCCATTTACCCTCTCTGTCCCACTATAACCAGTCCATTTACCCTCCCTGTCCCACTATAACCAGTCCATTTACCCTCTCTGTCCCACTTCATCTGTCTCCTGCAGTTTTGCTCTTCAGTTTTTATGAATCAGCACTTTTAAAGAAACGGGAGGAACTGGATCATATATTACCAGTCCGACAGGTTTCACTGGAGCAGATGTAATGAGGACGAGGACATTGTCCTCTTCCCATTCATGCAGATAAAATGTAAGAAATGGAAACGGTCTTTTCCAGCCTGCATGTGGAGCGATGAGCAATACGGAAGCTGGGGAGGACAAAGGTTCTGCTCCGGTCATTCCGATCTGTCCCAGCAGTTCAAAGGGAACGCCGGTCCGTTGTCTCTTCCCCTCCAGGTTCTGATTCTGCCCTCAGCAGGGGGGCAGGAGCCTGAGCTCCTCCCTGGCTGCAGGTTTGTCTGATTGTATCTGTCTCCAGCACACAGCCAGCTTCTATTGGTATTTAAGGACGATTAGCTTTAAATTGATGATTAACCTTTGTAATATTGCGCACACGCTGAAAATGGCCGCCTGTCGTCGCACAACGGCGAAGCCGCATTATCGTTCGGGGGAAAATTGAGGCTCGGGAAGCAAATGAGACAGTGTTATCTGCCGGTTGCTGGTGTGGGTAATGAAGACAAATCTGCCGAGCAGAGAGCCGTCGCATAATGAATCCAAACAGATGCCTTCTTCCACGTTCTCCGAGAGCGCATTCTAATAAAACTTCATCCCGACCCTGACAAGCTATTGCCACCCTTATCTCAGCCAGCGGCGGCATCATTGTTTAGATGGTCGTATTAGGAAGTAATTAGACATTAAACGAGTCATTTCTCCAAATTTAACTGCAACCGGGGATGTGATGGTTTAATTTGCCCAGTAATTTATCGAGCTCTTTGCATTTAACCACAGGCCGGGGCAACAGCATCTGTTGCTCAGGAGCTGATGAATGCGACAGTGGAAAAAGTAGATCCCCGACAGAGCGGAGCAGCACGCGCCGCCCTCGGGGCGCTCCACCACAGCCCTCGCCGGTGTCTCCTGTCCTCCTGGACGTGCCGCACGTCCAGATTGCAAAGACAAACATGGTTCAACCATCATCCTTAGAGCCGATAAATGCTGGTAAACACGGGAAGCAACAGAACCAGGACGTAAATCAGCCCAACGGGACATTTGACACGGGCGGGGGACGACCACCGCTGAGGACGGGTGGTTAGCATCTGTTTCTAGCACCTGAAGGTGGATCCAAGCAAACCAGAGCAGGAGAAAACCAAACTCCACCCCCAACGTCTGCTGACTGCTGGGAACCAGGAGATCTGGGGTCAAAGGTCAAGCGTCTGTACTCAACCATGAAGGGACAAAGTGAAAGTGATACGCGGACGCTGGCGTCCAACCGGCTCTAATCTGCTCTGCAGCCTCTGACGCACGTGGCAGCCTCCTCACGCCGCTGCGCCGTCATCGAGGCCGTGCGGCGGAGCGAGCAGGCGGCGCGGCGAGCGCACGCTCTCGAGGCGGCGAGGACCAAAATGAATGAATCTCACTTTGCCAGGTTGACACAGGTGACCCGTCTGATCACATGTTCACTCTCTGACCTCCCACAAACCTCATTAAAGGCAACACTTTACATAATGGAGCGTATGTGGCGCCTGGACCGCCGGATAAACACTTAGCAACAGCCTTCGACGGACGCCAAGGTCCATAATGAGGTTCACGGGCGACCAGCCTGGGTCGGCTCATCAGCTCTGCTGATAACTAATAATTACCGTGGTTACGTGTCTTCCTTTTACCCTGGACGGTGCCAGCGGTTCCTGGACCCCTGAAGGATGGAGGTCCTACATCCGTGATGGGTGTTAAACCAAAGCCTGCACAGCTTCCAGGCTAATTATGCAGCTAAATATCGGCTTAAATGGCATCAGCGTCTTAAACCTAGGTCTGAAATCAAATGTCAGGACCATTATTTACTCTTATTTACGGCACCTGTGTAAAGTACTTTTACTTGACGTGGGAACGTGAGATGTTTGTTCTGATGATGGGATGTAACAAACATGCACCATCTCTCGTGGGCTAATTTGTTGTTTTCATTAGCTGATCCGTTGCTTTTCTTCATTTCTGTTGTTTTTCTATGCCGATTGGTTTCCCAATACTTCCTGGCCATCTTGTTTCCTGTGTGGAGCCGATCCGATCGTTTTCCGACAGGATAAACGTGGCTGGATCGATAGTTTCAGTCAGATTTGAGAACTTGAGCTGATGAAGACCTGATTTACCTTAATGAGAAGAAAAGCTGTTCAATCTGTAGTTTCTGAATTCCCCGAGGAGACGGGGAAAAGACGTGGACGTTCCTGCTGTCCACAAACCAAGATGAAGCGTCTCATTGGGCAGCGGGTGCAGCCCTGTCCCTGTCCCTGTCCCCCAGGAGACGGCGGGCTCCTCCCCCGCCTGTTGGTGAGCACCGCTGAGATGTCATTAGCAGCGCTCTGAGGAATGGGGAAGGAATCCAATACCAGGGCCACACTGGACAAGCTGGACATTGTCCCACAGTTAAGGACATCCTCCCCCACAGATGCCGGCTCCCTCTGACTGACTGTCCCCAGAACGGGAAGAAAGACGTGCTGGGAACGTCCTACCTGACTTGTCTATTTACCCTCTCTGTCCCACTATAACCAGTCTATTTACCCTCTCTGTCCCACTATAACCAGTCCATTTACCCTCTCTGTCCCACTATAACCAGTCCATTTACCCTCTCTGTCCCACAATAACCAGTCCATGTACCCTCTCTGTCCCACTATAACCAGTCCATCTATCCTCCCTGTCCCACTATAACCAATCCATTTACCCTCTCTGTCCCACTATAACCAGTCCATCTATCCTCTCTGTCCCACTATAACCAGTCCATCTATCCTCCCTGTCCCACTATAACCAATCCATTTACCCTCTCTGTCCCACTATAACCAGTCCATTTACCCTCTCTGTCCCACTATAACCAGTCCATTTACCCTCTCTTTCCCACTATAACCAGTCCATTTACCCTCTCTGTCCCACTATAACCAGTCTATTTACCCTCTCTGTCCCACTATAACCAGTCCATTTACCCTCTCTGTCCCACTATAACCAGTCCATTTACCCTCTCTTTCCCACTATAACCAGTCCATTTACCCTCTCTGTCCCACTATAACCAGTCTATTTACCCTCTCTGTCCCACTATAACCAGTCCATTTACCCTCTCTGTCCCACTATAACCAGTCTATTTATCCTCTCTGTCCCACTATAACCAGTCCATTTACCCTCTCTGTCCCACTATAACCAGTCCATTTACCCTCTCTGTCCCACTATAACCAGTCCATTTATCCTCTCTGTCCCACTATAACCAGTCCATGTACCCTCTCTGTCCCACTATAACCAGTCCATTTACCCTCTCTGTCCCACTATAACCAGTCCATTTACCCTCTCTGTCCCACTATAACCAGTCCATCTATCCTGTCTGTCCCACTATAACCAGTCTATTTATCCTCTCTGTCCCACTATAACCAGTCCATTTACCCTCTCTGTCCCACTATAACCAGTCTATTTATCCTCTCTGTCCCACTATAACCAGTCTATTTATCCTCTCTGTCCCACTATAACCAGTCCATTTACCCTCTCTGTCCCACTATAACCAGTCCATTTATCCTCTCTGTCCCACTATAACCAGTCTATTTATCCTCTCTGTCCCACTATAACCAGTCCATTTACCCTCTCTGTCCCACTATAACCAGTCCATTTAACCTCTCTGTCCCACTATAACCAGTCTATTTATCCTCTCTGTCCCACTATAACCAGTCCATTTACCCTCTCTGTCCCACTATAACCAGTCCATTTAACCTCTCTGTCCCACTATAACCAGTCCATTTACCCTCTCTGTCCCACTATAACCAGTCCATTTACCCTCTCTGTCCCACTATAACCAGTCCATTTACCCTCTCTGTCCCACTATAACCAGTCCATTTACCCTCTCTGTCCCAGTATAACCAGTCCATCTATCCTCTCTGTCCCACTATAACCAGTCTATTTACCCTCTCTGTCCCACTATAACCAGTCCATCTATCCTCTCTGTCCCACTATAACCAGTCCATTTACCCTCTCTGTCCCAGTATAACCAGTCCATGTACCCTCTCTGTCCCACTATAACCAGTCCATTTACCCTCTCTGTCCCAGTATAACCAGTCCATCTATCCTCTCTGTCCCACTATAACCAGTCCATCTATCCTCTCTGTCCCACTATAACCAGTCCATCTATCCTCTCTGTCCCACTATAACCAGTCCATCTATCCTCTCTGTCCCACTATAACCAGTCTATTTATCCTCTTTACTGTCTGATTTTCCTTCCTTTGACCACATTTGTGTCTAGTTTTTGATTCTTTATCTTCATTTTCTTCATTTTCTTGCTCTAGTTTTGCTGTTCTGAAGAACTTTGGCTGCTTTGATGTCATGAATTCAAGTCTTGTGAAGTATCGTTCTACTGAAACGTCTCCTCCACCATTGTTTTCCCTACAAACCTGGGCCCAAATGAAAATCTAAAGTGTGTGGCCAAATCAAATGGATCCTAACATCAAGTTCCCTCTTAAATCCACCAAGAAGACCCATCGAATCAGAGAGATGAAACAGAGGCGGCAGAATAAACAGCAGCATTGTCAGACCAAACACAGCAGCTCCACCAGAAAAACTCGGAAGGCTTTCAAACAAACACAACCTGGATGTTCATTTGAAACCTGGCAACACGCTCAGATAGAGACGGTCCACCCCGAGGACAACACAGAGCGATGTTGTTCATGCCGTCCAGGGCAGAGAGGAACGTCCAGACCTGGACATTGGCGAGACCAAGGAGCCACACGTGGACCAACAGGGGAGAGACGACTCCTCAGGACAGGATTCAACCGTCCCCTCAAGACAGCATTGTTCATGTTTTCCAGGCAAGAAGGACAAAGCTTAAGACACCAGTTGCTGCTCCCAGTGCTCCACTGGGACCCCCCCCCCCTCAGGAGGACTCACAATCAGATGACCCCCCCCCCTTTAATGGCCCTCTGTAAACCAGAATACAGAACTCTGGCGTTCCACCAGTTAGTTTAGGCAAAACCGCCCGGAAACAGGTGTTTTATTCCACCTGTGGATGGACTTGGAACTAGCAGGAATCTCACAAAATCTCCCAAAAAGCCACGAGCGAGAGCTGAGATACTGGCCACAGGGGGCGCTACTGACTACCATCATTACTGTTCAAACACGCAGAGACGAACCTCCAGTGTTGTCTGTATTTGACGAAGACGCCATTTTTAAAGATCTTGATCTTGATCTTGAACGTCCGCCCAAGATGTGGCTGATGGACCAAAGTGGCTGCACACGCTCATGAATTATGGAATTTGGCACAAATATGCAAATGTGAGCATTAGCCTAGTTATGCCGCTGTACTGTAAATTACAGTCACTTATCTATTATGTATGAAGCGAGGACTGGGGGGAGGAAGGTGCAGCCTTCTCCCCAACCCTCCCTCCCACCTCACCAAAGCACCGGAAAAGGAGAAGAACGCGCCGGAGTGATCTCCTGCTCCGCATCTCCGAAGACTTCGCAGGAGTGTGTGTTAGCTTCACGCTCGCTCGCCGAGCTACTTAAAACAACAATGGCATCCGCGGGATCTCGGCTGCCTGGGAGACACACGGGGGAGCGAGCAAGAAGTTGTTGCTAATCCTCTAATTTCCCCCCACAAGGCTGATGTGAAACGCTGGTCTGATCAGTAATCAGTCCACAGGGGAGGCAGACGAGAGATCCAGCCAACTCCACACACACACAAATTAGCCTCGCTTTGACATTAGCATCACAATGTTGGGCGAGTGATCGGAGCGTCGCGGCAGCTTCGTCCCGGCAGGGTAAACAGCCCCAAAAGCACAAAGGCAGCAGAAAGCCAGGGGCAGCCGGGTCAGACGGCATCCAGCCTCACCGAGACGAACAAAACCAACGTCGGTCGCCAACGCCGGATGACACCGTCGCTGCTTATCAATCACTATGGCAACAGGAGGACGTGGCAGGGGTGACACTGTCCTTTGGTGAGAGGAGGTAAATTTCATTAGAATATAGCCCGATTGGGTTCTGTTTCGTAGTTTACGAAAAGCTAAATCAGCTTGGAAAACATTTGTAAAATGATGCTAAACGTTAGCCGTGACCGAGGAAATGAACATTAAGTTATATTCATATTACAATAAACCCAATAAAGTGGTGCCACTAGAACTGATTGTTACTGATAAGTCACTTTTCTGGTCAAACTTTTGAGGTTATTATACTTTTCCCCCATTTCCTGCCACTTAAATGTTCTTTTTCTACTATCATGATCGAAGCATCCGTGTGTGTGTGTGTGTGTGTGTGATGGATTAATGGATGATGGATGGATGACGGATGATTGATGGATGGACAGATGGATGGCTGATGGATAGATGGATGGATGGATGGATGGATGGATGGATGGATGGATGGATGGATGGATGGATGGATGGATGGATGGATGGATGGATGATGGATGGATGGATGGATGGATGGATGGATGGATGGATGGGATGGATGATGGATGATGGATGGATGGATGGATGGATGATGGATGGATGGGTGGATGGATGGATGATGGATGGATGGATGATGGAGGGATGGATGGATGGATGATGGTGATGGATGGATGGATGATGGTGATGGATGGATGATCAATGGACAGATGGATGGATGATTGATGGATGGATGATGGTGATGGATGGATGATCAATGGACAGATGGATGGATGATTGATGGATGGATGATGGTGATGGATGGATGATCAATGGACAGATGGATGGATGATTGATGGATGGATGATGGTGATGGATGGATGATCAATGGACAGATGGATGGATGATGGATGTATTAATAATAGTTTTGATGCTGATTATGTGGTTGCTACAGCTTCAGTATTGATGATGATGATGATGATGATGATGATGATGATGATGATGATGGTGATGACGATGATGATGATGACGATGATGATGACGACGATGAAGATGATGATGATGACGATGATGATGGTGATGATGGTGACGATGATGATGATGATGATGACGACGACGATGATGATGATGACGACGATGAAGATGATGATGATGATGACGATGATGACGATGATGATGATGCCACCAGGCTGGTGCTGTCTGATTGTCTGCAGCCTTGACGGCAGCATCAGAGGCATCAGAGCCTCCCAGAGTCTGGGAAATGCCCTCTAATCTGCCCCGTTGCCCCCCGGCACATGAAAGAGGGCAAACGTTTGGAACCAGGAAAGTTTGAACAAATGTTCTTTCACTTTTCGTTCCTTTATTCAGCAGCGGAAGCGTCAAAGCCATAAGATTAAAGGCAGACGGGGCTGAACCAGCCCTGTGGCGGTCCACGTCCTGACCCAGGTCCTGAGCCACGTCCTGACCCAGGTCCTGGCCCAGGTCCTGACCCAGGTCCTGACCCACGTCCTGAGCCACGTCCTGACACACGTCCTGACCCAGGTCCTGACCCACGTCCTGACCCAGGTCCTGAGCCACGTCCTGACACACATCCTGACCCACGTCCTGACCCACGTCCTGACCCACGTCCTCACACACGTCCGACACACGTCCTCACACACGTCCTGAAACACGTCCTCACACACGCCCTGACCCATGTTCTGACCCACGTCCCGACACGCGTCCTAACACGCGTCCCGACACACATCCTGACCCACGTCCTGACCCACGTCCTCACACACGCCCTCACACACACGTCCTCACACACACGTCCTAACACGCGTCCTAACACGCGTCCCGACACACATCCTGACCCACGTCCTGACCCACGTCCTCACAACACTCCCTGACCACGTCTCACACACGTCCTGAAACACGTCCTCACACACGTCCTAACAACGCGTCCTGACACACGTCCTCACACACGTCCTGAAATACGTCCTGACACACGTCCTCACCATCCTCACACACGTCCTGAAACACGTCCTCACACACGTCCTGACACACGTCTTGACACACGTCCTCACACACGTCCTGAAACACGTCCTCACACACGTCCTCACACACGTCCTGAAACACGTCCTGACACACGTCCTGACCCACGTCCTGACACACGTCCTGACACCGTGACGTCACCTCCGGCGAGCCCGCCTGTCTGTCCGGTCACACGTCAGCGAGACACCTTCACGTCTCTGTGGGGGTTTAGAAATCATAACACCTCCCCGGGCCGCCATCGTCTTTACGACCCGGCTCATAACAACTTTTACTGTCAGGAAAATCCCGCTGCCGTCATCTCACTTCACCGTTGCTCGCATCATTCTGCCAGTGAGAGGAAAGATCAACCCCCCACCCCACGCCCCCCCCACTCCACCCCCATCCCCACCCCCTCCTCCTCCTCCACCCCCCAATTTAACTGCAGACAAACAGTCGCCACATTCATGTTGATTAGTGGGGTATGAAAATAAGGGCCTCTCTATTTTAACAACCATTTGGGCTTTTGTTTTCCAATCCCCCCCCCCCCCTCCCAACGTGCGGTGAGCAACGGCTCTGTTGCGTTCCCTCTTCAACGTCAGCGTTATTTACTTCCTCTTTCAGTACATTTGGATGAACTGGGAAGCGGCTGGGACGGAGGACAGGCTGGAGCCGAGGCGCCGCCTGGCTCCCAGCCTGCTGGGCGCTGATTAGAGGCAGCGAGTGCAGCAGCATCTCTGGGTCTAATGAGGACTCTTCACCCCCGCTGAAGCCTAATTGTGAGAACCAGCAGAAACGCTCACATTTGAATTTCACCACAGAACTTATTCCAGTGCGACGGATCTGAGGAATCCCGCAGCTGGAAGCAGCAGGTCATGTATAAGCCAACAGCCACATGCCCGTAATTAAAGATAAACTCCACGAGCTGTGGGGCAATCTGCATCCTGTGGTGTCACCAGCTGAAAGTACCAGGACCAGCACCAGGAACCTGAAGGTACCGCTGGTTCCACCCCAGCTCTGAGCGGCTGGATGCTCCTGGTTGTTGTAAACAGGCAAAAGTTTGAGTCCAATGGAACCAAAGTGTCACACAGCAACACAAAGAGGTGTTTGAGAGCGCCGGTTTAAAAGCTACAAAGCTCATTTCTATGGAGTGTTTAATTTAAATTAGTTCGATCCATATTCGATTACTGCGGATTTGCACGTGAGATGCACGATTCACGACACCCATCCTGCCCTTTTGCTGCTTTGACAATAGTTTAATTATAGATACACGAATTTAAATAACAATCGCCTTCTGTCGCGGGCGCCGCGTGCGCGACTCGCTCTCGCGTTGAACGGGGGACAGACGGACGCAAAGTCGGAGGAATTTGAGAGGAAATGTGGTTACCTCGTACGAAGGGATCGGGGAGGATCTCGGCGCGGTGGGTCTCAGGAGCGCAGCAGCGGGAGGAAGAGGAGGAAGAGGATGGTGCCGAACCACGGAGCGCACTTTTGCGCACTGCCGCTCCGCACAGCGAGAAGGCGTCCGCGCCTCGTCTGGGCCACTCTCATCACTGGAGAAACTGACGGCAGGTTGGGTGTGCGAGTGCGTGTGCGTGTGCGCGGGGTGGGGGGGGCGTCAGAGGGACGGCTCCGGATGAGTCGAGTCCAGCTCGCCTCCGTCAAGAACTGGTGCTGCTTTTTCTTGTGGTGGCGGAGCGGAGGCGGCGGGGAGGAGCCGTCTGCCGTCAGACGAGCAGGGCAAGGTGCTCCTCACTGATGCTCGGCGACCATCAGCGCAGCTCCAGCTCGCACTCAGTCACAATAAGCACCATTTTAGGCAGCGCTCGGCCCCTTTCCCGGGTTTGGTTCCTTCCAGACTCCTGACTCCAGGTTATCGGACAGCCAGGTCATCCGGCTACAGCTGGACTCTCCAGTTCTGGTCAAGGAAGAGAGGAAAGATGGATCACGCCGGCACTTTCTTCTGCAGACAAATCTTCAAAGCACGTTTCTAATTGATCTTCAAGATCTTTTCAGGAGACAACGTTCAGAAGCAGAAATGTTCTGATTCAACACACGTGTAAGGTGACACGGCGCAGGAGCTCGGGTGGAGAGACGGGAACCAGAACCTCCTTCTTTAAATGAAGGAAGTTGGGATTGTCCAACTGTCCCGACTGATGCCGGAGAACATTTAAGGAGTCTCCTCAGGTTCCAGGCCCACACCTACGTGTGCATCTTAATGTTTAACAGTGTAGCTTTGAGGAGCTGATCGTTATTGTGTGCTGCATTAATTGAATTCCGTTTAATTAAGATTTTATCGGAGCCGTTTTAAGGTAAAAGCAAACATTTGTGGTGCTCATGAGGACAGTTGGTCCCCGGACGCGTCTCTTCTCCTCAGCTGAACTCTGAAGTCTGTCAAAAGTCAAACTAGTTTTTTAGAGATGAGGAAGAACTTGATTTCATTAAACAAGTCCTCCCAACTACAGTGGGACCTCTACTTAGGAAATTAATTCGTTCCAGAAGTTGTTTCGTAACCTGAAAATTACAATTAGATTACCGCACAATAAATGTAGGAATTCAGTGCAAGGCTTCTCCAGGAACAAAATGAACTTTATTACAGGCTAATCTTACATTAGCCGTCATTACTAGCAACGAACGTTAACACTTGTGGTAACACCGACATCTAATGGACAAACATACGAGCACCCACAATAAATAAAAGTTAAACGAAGGCGACGCTGGGATACACACAAACTTGTACATATTGACGTCAAGCTGTGAGTAGCAGCGGTAGCGTATTTTTGACTTTCGTATCCTGAAATTTCTTTCGTAACAAGAGGAAATATTTTCCCGTTGAGACGTGTCGTAACCTGAAAATTTTGCATCTAGAGACGTTCGTAAGTAGAGGTCCCACTGTACTAATGGGCCTCCGAACAAGATTAGACGCTCATTCTGGGATGGATAAAAGCTGTTTTTAAGATTATTTCTGTCTGGAAATAAAGAACTGTTGTTTTGATGCTTCTCAAAGCCGTAATGCTATGTACCAACTGTTTTATTCCAGGATTAATTCATGGGATGTACCAAGTTCGGGGAAAATGGGGAAATCAAGTCACATTTGAACCTGTGAAAACACCATTTCTTGCATTTCATTTAATAAGTGATGGAAAGCTGCAGATGGATATTAGCTGGAATCCGTCCTGCTGCTCCCTCCATGCATAACCATCCGTGTTATTGAGGATCTATGTGAGTCTGATTGATTCCAGGCTTGAACTTTTCCCCCCCGGAGCTCTTTTCCATTCTTTACACACCTTTTTTCTGCGTGCCAGTACAAAATGTGCCTGGAGGCAAAGATTTGCTGAAATTGTTGGACGACAGGCTTCCCACCACTTTCTCTGATCACAGTCTTCTTCCATGTTTCTCTTGATTGCAACATTTTTGTCAGGCTGGAAATCCATCCACTTAGCCCTCTTCTGCTCCGGAATCCTGCTGCAGGTTATCAGCAGTGCTGAGTCTGTCCTCCTGGCAGACGGGATGGAGGAATCATCTCCCTCCCCACACACTTGTTCACCCACAAAACAAGGCGATTGATGCTGAACTCTTCTCCTCACGTATCTCTGCTCGTTTGCTAAATTAGCTTTACATTAAACTCGCCGAAAATCATCGATTTATCACGAGAAAAACGGCTTCACTTCTTCTGTATCTTTGTGTGCAGCAGCTGCCTTAAATAACGGAGGGACGGGGAACCGAAGAGCCGGGTCTTCTTCTGCGGCTCGTTCTGCCTCCCAAATGTGTGGAGGCTTCCAGCAACCCTGGCTTCTGCTGATCAATCAATCAATCTTTATTTATAGAACGTGTGTTTAACAGGAAGAAACCTGGAGCAGGACCAGGCTCATGTAGGGGGACCCTCCTGCTGATGGGGGGGAGAGAGGAGAGGAGAGGAGAGGAGAGGAGAGGAGAGGAGAGGAGGGGAGAGAGGAGAGAGAGGAGAGGGGGAGGGGAGGGGGAGGGGGGGGGGGGAGGGGAGGGGGGGAGAGGAGAGGAGAGGAGAGGAGGGAGGAGGAGAGGGAGGGAGGGGAGGAGAGGAGGAGGGGGAGGGAGGGGAGAGGAGAGGAAGGGAGAGAGAGGAGGGAGAGGAGAGGAGAGGAGAGGAGAGGAGAGGGGGAGGGGAGGGGAGGGGAGGGGAGGGGAGGGGAGGGGAGGGAGGAGAGGAGAGGAGAGGAGGAGAGGGAGGGAGGAGAGGGGGAGGGGGGGGGGGGGAGGGGAGAGGAGGGGAGAGGAGAGGAGGGGAGGAGAGAGGGGGGAGCTGCTACCTTCACCTCCACCAAGGTTTTCAATTCAAATCAGATCAAATCAGTGTTTTTTCTCATTTGTACAGGAGAAAACATGTTTCCCTGACAACAGAATCCCTACCTTGTTGTCCACACCCCAAACGGCAGCATAAAAAGGAATAAAAAGCCAATAAAAACCAGATGATTAAAGAACAACAACACAACAACAAGAACAATACAAATGATAGAAAACTAGCAGCTAAACACAGGTGGAGGTCACAGTTGTAGAAGGTCTATTGGACCTGTAATATGAATAAGAAATAATGTGCACGTGCACACTGAAGCTGCTGCTGCCTGAGGGGTTTTGGTACTCCTGATGGACTCCTGATCAGGACTCTGAAAGAGCTTTTCCATCCAGAGCTCCTGCTTTCACACGTCAGTACCTCTGACCGGTTTGTGCTGGTTTGGGTGGGGTCCAGGAGGATGGAGGCTGGTAGAAGCTCCGCAGTGGTGCTGCCGTCGTACCAGGAAGTGATAACGTAACGATCTCAGGAAGCAGCCGAGGATTTTTGATGGCACGGCTGAACTTCCCCAGCCGTTGCCAGGCCTTCTTGACCAGTTGTGTGGTGGTGAGTGTCCAAGTGAGGTCCTCACTGATGTGGACTCTGAAGTCCATCACCTTCTCCACCACAGGCTCCTGGATGCATCGTGGCCATAACACCAGACTGGTCACCTCCCTCCTCCTCCCGTAGGCTGCCTCCTGTCCCCCAGTGATGAGTCCCAGCTGCGGGTGAAGAGGATGTGGCTGAGGACGCATCTTTGTGGGGTTCAAGCACCGGTTTGCTTTGCTGAGGTTCTGTCACCAATCCTGACCGACTGGAACCAGTCAGAAAGTCCAGAAGCCAGCGGCAGAGGGTGGGGTGGAGTCTACAAAGAGCATCCTGATGAGGCATGTAGGACCCGTTGGGCTAGGACACCCGAGACCCCCTGCAGGGGCGTCTGGTAAATTCTCCCAGTTAAAAGGCAGGTTGCCGTTACCACGGTTACACATTCACAGGTCAGACTCTAGGCTGTTGGAAGCAGCTGGAAACAATCTCGGTTGTAACCGTAAGTAAAGCTGAATGAGGCGAATTCTCATAG
The DNA here is from genome assembly GCF_901000725.2 of Takifugu rubripes. Lineage (NCBI taxonomy): Eukaryota > Metazoa > Chordata > Actinopteri > Tetraodontiformes > Tetraodontidae > Takifugu > Takifugu rubripes. Next base: position 1,163,574 of record NC_042288.1, on the reverse strand, counting down.
ATTGAACAAGTCTGGTGTCGACTTAAAACATTTGAATATAGATATGAAGGTGTGTGTTAATGTGTGTGCTTGTGTGTGTGCTTGTGTGTGTGTTTGTGTGCCTGCCATCCCCACAACAGCCTCCTTCAGGAGACCGTCTCAAAAATGTTGCAACAGTGTCTAAAACGAGAGCCAAAGAGGAGCCAACGCAAGGGCACATTTATATTTCATCAGTCCAAGAAAGGAAGGAGACAAAGTTCATTCTTGATGGCTTAAAATGAATGAAGAGACGGCTGCTGCATGTCGATCCCTGCTGCTTCCAAAAACCGGATCAGAACCGCCAGCCTGGGCTTTAATTGAAGACAAGTGACCCTTAACTTTGTGATGGACCGCCTGTGGGGAGCGGACGCGGTAACCTTCTGCTTCAGAAGTAACGAGCAGTGAGCAAGGTTGGAAACTGAGAGGTGGAGAAGGAAGAGAAGGAAGAGAAGGAAGAGAAGGAAGAGAAGGAAGAGAAGGAAGAGATGGAAGAGATGGAAGAGAAGGAAGAGAAGGAAGAGAAGGAAGAGATGGAAGAGATGGAAGAGAAGGAAGAGAAGGAAGAGAAGGAAGAGATGGAAGAGAAGGAAGAGATGGAAGAGATGGAAGAGCAGGAAGAGATGGAAGAGATGGAAGAGAAGGAAGAGAAGAAGAGATGAGAGATGAAGAGATAGAGATGGAAGAGATGGAAGAGAAGGAAGAAGAAGGAAGAGATGGAAGAGATGGAAGAGATGGAAGAGATGGAAGAGAGAAGGAAGGAGAAGGAGAGAAGGAAGAGATGGAAGCGTTGCAGCTGCAGATGTGCGGATAATTCATCAGATTCCCAAACAGCAGCTCCCGCCCTCTTCCATCCCGTCGTCCCGGAGCGTCGACGTCGACTCGGTGATATTTGATAGTTGAAGGCTTTTAACCAAAGTATTTATTTATGCTTCCTGTGAGGAGCGGAATGTGAGACCACATCTGAAGCTGATGCTCGTTGGATAGCTCAGAGAACCGGAATGGACCTGAAAACTGGAGAGCTCTTCATTCATGCTGCCTTCAAGGGCATCCCGTAAAACTGTGTTGCAGCCATTTTCATGGACTTTTATTTTGAAATTGACCTCAAAGCCACCACATGGTGCTTAGTTTCATTCCAGTCGGACATTTGGTTTCAGGTAGTTTCAGGTAGTTTCAGGTAGTTCCAGGTAGTTTCAGGTAGTTCCAGGTAGTTTCAGGTAGTTTCACCACCTTTGTGGGCCTTTAGGCCCTGTAAACCAGCACGAGGCTGATGTTCTCAGGCCTGCCACAGATGCTAACAGATGTGCTACACCAGTGTTTCATAGAGTGGAACATCTGTATTAGGAGTCAGCGGCCGAGGCGTTCCCTGTCCTGGGGCTAAAACATGAGGAGCAACTGGGCACAACAGGAAGCGCTCTTATTGCACTTTAATTCCTGTTCTTTTTTAGTCTTTACACTCCACCCTCTCGTCTTCTCCAGCTCCTCCTCCAGCTACGGCGTTCCTCAAGATTCCCATGTTCCTTCTTCCTGATGGCGCCGTCCTTATCCATCACCGCTGCCCTCTTCCAGTCTAGTCCAGTCTACTCTAGTCTAGTCCAGTCTACTCTAGTCTAGTCTACTCTAGTCGAGTCTACTCTAGTCTAGTCTACTGTAGTCTAGTTTAGTCCAGTCCAGTCTACTCTAGTCTAGTGTAGTCTACTCTAGTTTTAGTCTACTCTAGTCTAGTCTAGTCAAGTCTTAGTCCAGCCTAGTCTAGTGTAGTCTACTCTTAATTTAGTCTAGTCTAGTCTAGTCCAGTCTACTCTACTCTACTCTACTCTAGTCTAGTCTAGTCTAGTCTAGTCTAGTCTAGTCTAGTCTAGTCTAGTCTACTATAGTTTAGTCTAGTCTAGTCCAGTCTACTCTAGTCTAGTCCAGTCCAGTCTACTCTAGTCTAGTCTAGTCTAGTACAGTCCAGTCCAGTCCACTCTATGTCTAGTCTAGTCTAGTCTAGTCTAGTCTAGTCTAGTCTAGTCTAGCTTCTAGTCTAATCTCGTCTAGTCTAGTCTAGTCTAGTCTAGTCCAGTCCAGTCCAGTCCAGTCCAGTCCAGTCCAAACAAGTCTGGTCAAATCCAGTCCAGTCTAGTTTAGTCTAGTTAGTCTAGTCTAGGTCTAGTCTAGTTGTCTCCACGCTGCTCTCTTCATCCCCCCCCCCCCCCCCGTCCTGGGCACCTTAGCACCTGGGACCAAGTGTGTGCTAGCATACTCGTGTTGTTATTATCACCAAGCTAATGCATAGCTTCATCCCTGCAGTTATAACTATGTTATAAGGCAGATTCCCCGTAGAGTCGGCACAGCTGTTCCTTAATGGTTCACAGCGGCCTTTTCAAGCTGTCATTTCCTGTTTGAGGGCTGGCCGAGCAAAACCGAAGCAGGCGACGTGAGAAAGTTCTAATTGTGCTTTTGTTCGCACGTTCACAGCTGACAACGTGCCACCTGCCGCCCTGAGAGGTGTGCACAGATAATATGCCGTCTGTACCCGTCACGTGGTCCCACCCCAACCCTGTGGTGCACATTTTCCTCCATAATAGAAACGCTCATTAGAGGGTTGGAACAGAAGGTTCTCTAATAGTAGCATAAAAACGAGAAGAACAATAGTTTCACACTTAATTAGCTCCATTAATTCTGTCAATGCTGCCGGTTCTGATGTGGCTCAGAACTTCAGGCGGCCTGGACGCACTTCCGGGAACTGTTGGCGAGGATAAAAGGTCACGAGAGATGTGAGTGACGGCGTCAGACACACATGATGGAGCACAAAGAGCCGTTTCCAACGGCTGGAAACGGCTCTAAATTAATGGTTCTTCATCTTCTTTAACCACCTCGGCTGCACCTGACAGTCGGCCCACGTTCCCTTTCCCTGAACTTCCACCTGAACCGTGGAGCAGGAAGCCAGGAAGGCGACCAGGGAGTCTGGGAGGGAAAAAGTGGTCCCACCTGCGCCACGTTTTCCCAAAAGGTCACATTTGGATCCCCCAAAGCAGGAACCAAGAATCCGGCTCCTCGTCTCCTCTTCCGTCTCTCCAACTCCTGCATCCCGACGTTTGGAAGACGCGTCTTCAATAAGTCAGTGGCGGCTTTAATAAGTGATCGATTTACACGACACGAACCAGGAAGTAACGATGCATTTTTAAAACGGGGCAGAAGATGAAAGAGACGTGAGCGCGAGGGCAGATTTCCTTTGATTTGGAGCTGGTTTGAAGCGAAGGTTCGCATAAATATGTTGCATTAATAATAAAGATAAACATGTCAGCATTTTTATGTGAGTTAATAAATAACAGATGACCAAACAAATACTTGAATGTGTGTGTGTGTGTGTGTGTGTGTGTGTGTGTGTGTGTGTGTGTGTTTACATACATATCTACGTACTCTTTTGTTTACATGGGCTGTAGCCATTATGGGAAATGTAAATATTTAATAGAGTGTAAAGCATTTTTCTGGATTTGCTGCGTTTGCATATTGGAATGCTTTTAAGGCTGGTTTATACGGGCGTTTCCTGCCACATTTGTCCCTCATTCCGCCGGGCCCGTGCAATTTAAAAGCACAATACGCAGCATAAAGCGTGGACGCGGGCACGGCCAGGAGGAGCCTTTGATGGATTCCTGCTATAATACGGCCGCAGCGCCGTAATTAAGCAGGAACGCTGGGATTTCCAAGAAAAAGAGAGAAAAGCGGCGCCCTCGTCGCCGGAAACCAACGCTCCGGCTTGTACTTTTAGGGGAGAACCGCGTTTTTCCCTCCATTCTGACGGATCTTTGAAGTTATTTGCATCCTCGGGCGAGCGCGTCGACGTTCCTCACTGTAACACTTGATTTTGTTTTGTGTCTTTTCTCAACTTTTCCGGCGCGGCATATTTTAGTCACGCGGATGACGGCTGAGCCTCAGGGAGCCGCAGATTTCCCGGGCACGGGGTGCACGTGTGAGGGTCTCTATAGGTTCTAATGGGCTGGATCGGAATAGCAGAAGAAGATGTCAGAGCAGGTACATTTAAACAGGCTGCAGCCGCTTTGATGCTGAAGATGCTAGCATTAGCATCCTGGCTGTCCTGTTGGGTTTGGGGGGTTTTTGGACAAAAGGAGGCAGAAATGGAATGCGAGGCGTGTTTAAAACGTCCTATCAAAGGTGAATATCATCATGCTGAACGCCGTCGTTTCAGGGCTACTTCAGACTAAATGCTACATCACTACGATAAAGGCACTTTGCTGTATTTACATAGTTTAAACATTCAAACCACAAAGTTATGCTGCTTAATTTTGGTGTTTTGTCTTAGTAGCGCCAGTTTGCCTCCAAACCACGGGGCAACATTCGTTAATAACGGAGCTTTTAAAGCAAGAAAAAGCCACCAAAGGTTAAAGTGAGGCTGGAGATTCATGCTAGCAGCTGCACCCCAGGAGAGCGCTCTCCTGAATCCTGAATCAGAGCGGTGTTTCATGCTAGCTGCTTGCTTGAAAGGATTTGGAGCGGAGCAGCACGTCGAGCAGCGACAAACGCCTCGCGAGCGGCACCAGGCCCGGCTTCGCGCCACCCGTACCGCTCGGAGCCTTGTAGCGGGTTTGAGTTACACCGTTTCTGACGCGCCGTTAAACTGCTTTAGCAGCTTTGGCTGTGTGCGTGGCGGCTTAATGGAAAAACACCCCCACATGCAGATGAGCCCGGGAAGCTGCTCAGCCAGGTATGAAATGGACCCAGACATTTAAAACCATATTAAATAGCATATTAAATTTATAAAGGATCCACCGGAGTCGTGGCACCTGCAGGGTGACGCCGGGGCACCAGGCGGGTGCAGACGGAGCCCGGGAAGGGTTAAAGGTCACGTCACAAGGTCACAAGTGTGAAACGAGGGCCTCTGAACTGAGACGAATGTCCGTTTCTAACCACGGAGGCAGCCTGAAACCAAAATGCTGATTTCATTCATCCCCTCTGAAAACCGGAGCGGCGCCGACAGGTGCGGAGATCTCCTCGGGCCGTCCGCTGGGGGTTCACATTCCACCTGTGTAGAGCAGCGAGGTTGTGAACTCTGCGCGACACCGGCGCCTCGGCATCCATCCCTGAATAATTTGTGCGCTGCCCACTGAAGCGGGCGGAATGGTCCGCCAGCCCTTCAGGAACGCTGCACTCCGCCATCTCCACCGGCCCATACGTCAGGCACGCGGGGCCGCCGCGGCGCCGGCGAAAACAAGGTCACCTTCCAAAGGCGGTGGGAGAGATTTCTCACATATTTATGAGAATGAATGATGAGACATAGTTTGGAGGCTTTCCGCTGAACGTGGAATGAGTGACGGATGCGGAGGAAAACTCAGCGTGCAGATTCCTTCGCAGGCTCCCGTCAACGGCGAGCTGCCAACGCGCCCGCTAACCTTCGGTGCAGCGAGAAAAATGAAGCCAGCGAAGATTTGTGGGCAAATATTTACGGAATTAATGACTTTCTTTCCGTGATCTTGGTCAATACTGGCGTTAGCAGATAAAATATGGGTCAAGATGGTCCAATCAGAGGGGGACTAGCCTCCTCGCTGTCATTGTGCTAATTTTACAGACAATAAAAGCCACTAAGACCAATACAGCCTGTTTAAACCAACCAAGGAGGCGCTATTAGCGTACAGTTTATCAAGCATGATGTGGGCGGAGGCGTTACTTCCATCACAAGGATGCACAGCGCTAGCCGCCGTATAGCTTTGTGAATTATTTCACGTTGGCTCGGAGCGCTTCCTTCGCCGAGAGTCCTCCCGCACGCTCGGCCAAGCAGGAGCAAAGTGGATATCAGTTAGATGAGCGTCTTTGAGCAGCGGTGAGAGCGGGAGGCTGATGGGTGCGGGCCGTCTGCAGGCTGGGAGCAGCCTCACACATCCATCTCCCAATGAGCCGCAGCTTAGCTGCAGCTGTTGCTTCGCACAGCCCATTTAGCCCCGTATTAGCATAAACAATTCTCCCAAGCAGAACTACAGAGGAGCTCGGCAGTATATGCTGTCCCCGTTTGGTCCTCGTCTGGTTCCCGTTTTCCCCTTTGATGATGCTGTTTAGCGTCACCAAAGACTAGCTCCTCACTCCCGCTCCGCCACATCTGGAGGCTATTCACCTGTGCCACAAACAGCTTTGTGTGGCCACATGATGGTCACAATGGGGACCAGCTCAGCTGAGATCGACTGGAGCCTGTAGGACAAGCAAAAGCATCTGCTAATGCTAATTCTAGCGCTAATGCTAGCAGAGGAACAACACCCCATCCTCCTAGTAACAGCTAACCACTGCAAATACGGAGTGTGGAGAGTTATTAGCAGCCACATCGTATGTACCTGGCTAAAGATAATTGCTGCTAATCTGTCTGGTTTGGGTTTCCACTGCACCAAATTCCCAGAATATCTGGAGTTTGGAGGGGCGATGACACCGACGTAATCCCTCCTGAATTTCCTCTTTACGTGAATCGTCTGCTGCGTGACCTACATTTAGCTCTGCCAGCTCGTCGGCTGTCCCTTAACAGACTCGTCCCGGAATTTTCAGGGAAAGTTTGTGGGTGAGGGAACGTTTGTACCCCGGGTCATTTTGGTGGGAACAGGCGGAAGTTTTTCCAAATCCCAGATGGATGATGAAGGCTTCCTCTTTTCCTCAGTCACAATCCAAAACTCGTGACCTGGACAGTCTGATTGTGAGGGGAAAACAAGCTCCGTGTTCAGATGACATCGGTTTTCCGACCCATTGTGTCCAGTACTGTAGTTGTCCGACTTCCCTCTCTGATTCAAGATGTATCCATTTTTGACGCTGGAATGATACTGGAAACATGAGAGTAAAGTAAAATCCTCAATTATGCATATCCAGGAAGGGTTAAGCGGCCTCATCCTTTCCCGGGAGCAGGTATTTTCTTTCCCGAGGACTCGCCACGGTGACACAGGAGAGGCGCCTGGATTCCATCTGCGGCCAGAAGCTGGTTTATTTTACACGTGTTGGACAAATATGGGTGGTTTCAGATTTGGGTTTGCACAGGATGGCGTTCCGAGTGTGTTTAAACAGATGGAGGGGGCTTAAATTTGTGGGTACGGAGACGCCCGACGAGCTCGTTGGTGTCGCCGGTGAGGACGGGAGAATGGAAAAGGTCCAAAAATCCCCAGGAAGCAAACACCACCAACCCTTCCTCATCGGGCTCTTTTTTTTTTACTTGATGTATGTAAATGGTTTTACTTGGACATTCATTTATTCATCGTTTGGCATAATTGGAGTTTGCATGAATGGAAATGAGCCCTGAGACCGGTCAGAGGGTTCCGATAGTTCTCGGAGCACTTCAGAACGTTCCTCAGCATCTCCGAGCGGCCCGATTTAAGACGGAGCGACATCAATAGCTCGTTATTTTTGTCATGATAATGGGACGGAGGCACAAATGGGTCAGAAAACGTCGCTGTCTTATCACAATATCGTACAAATCCGATAAAAGGAGCGCAGCCAACAGGCTAACGCTAGCTTAAATCTGAGTCGGAATCAATAAACACACATTTTTACAGCTTCAGCTTCTCAGTTTTGTAGGTCAGGCAGTCACGGGCATGTTGCTGGGACCATGTGGTGCCGGTCCTGCAGGAATTCATGAAAGGGTTCGACGCCCGTGGCTCTGCAGAAGCCCGTCTTTGTTGCCCTACAGCGTAAAGTCAGATCCCACAGACCTCATTTATTCATATCTCCTCATATCTCTGTGGCTCGCTACTGAAAACAAAGGGAGAGGGAAGCAAATCTCCCGCTTTTGAACGCCTTCCATTAAACATTAACGGCCCTTTGAGGGTTGGGATCATCTCCCAGCTGGAGAAACACCGAGCCAACCCTCAACTGGTCCAAGTTAAATATCCAGTCCTCTCGCTTCCTGCCTATTTTTGGGATGCCTTTCAAAAAAAAGAGCAACGCCGCTCCCCGGTTAGAGGTGTGGAAGTGTTGTTGCTTAGTGACAACCGTGGTTGGGATGTGGCAGAACAGGGGGGGACCGGTTCAGCACCGGGCTGATCGAACTCGCACACTGTCCATAATCGAGAACATCTGAGCCGATGTTAGAGTGTGTGTGTGTGTGTGTGTGTGTGTGTGTGTGTGTGTGTGTGTGTGTCTGCAGTCTTCATTTGAAACTAAAGGACTTTAAACAAACAGCAAAGCATCGAGACCAGAACCCAGTGCTGCTACTGAAAGGCAAAAATGGCTAAAATAAGATCACTTCATCAGGCCACCACCTCCAGGGACACACACACACACACACACACACACACACACACACACACACACACACACACACACACACACCTGACCTGCTAGTCTCCTTTAATCTCCCATGCAATGATATAATGTTTGGATAGTCCAGTTATTTTTTCCCCTTCTGAACATAATTGTCTTGAAGAGAGAGAAAGGGCGAGAGAGACACAGAGAGAGAGAGTGAGAGAGAGAGAGTGAGAGAGAGGGCGAGAGAGCGAGGGAGCAGGAGCTGTCACAGAAATAACATTTCCAGTTGGTAATAACTGTGGTATTGATGTGACATTTCCTCACGTTGGGCTCCAGCAGCATTAAAGTGTTTGTTTATATTTTTGAGTCCGGTGTATTTTTCGTAATATCAAAGTACACTCGACAGCCAATTGAGAGCCTGACCCCTCCCACGCAGGAATGGTGAAAACTCTGGGAATGCTGGGAGAGGCCCCATCGGTTCAAGCGGGTCCGCCAGGCGTCCTTGTCTCCCCGAGGGCCAAGGATCACCTCGCTGTGGGAGGTGGGTACCTACAGGGGAGGCGTGTGGAGCGCTGACACAGCCTGGCGCTCCTTCCTGGGCCGCTGGGCTTCCACCGGTGACGGTCCCTTTCCTTCCTTGAGCCGTGCCGGTATCCGTGTAATCTAGTCCAGAGACGCAACAACAACAGCGTTTTGGGGGCGCAGACAGAGTGTCATCGGAGCAGGCGGACCATAACATGGGCAAAATAAAGGGTTTAGCCTCCTCATTGGAGGTTTGTTTCACGGATAAAACGTGCGGCCCACAGAAGCCTGAGGGCAACAAAACAATAAAACACAATAAAGAAAAGGGTTAAAAAGGAAAAAGTTTCCACTCGAAACCTGGCAGGAAAACCCCCAAAACGCTACGATAGCTAAATAGAGCAGCTCTGGGGGGTAAGCTAGCGATTAGCAGCTGGGTTAGCTCAGCGTTGGAGCGCATGTACCGTCGTTCGGAACCGTCTGCCCGGCTCTGCCAGCAGCTCCGGCGCCGCTGCTCCTTCCCAGAAGTTTTCCCATTTGCCTTGCAGGCTTCCACTCTGTTGGTTTTTCTTCTCCCAACTTCAATCCAACAGGGATGATCCAGGATCCGGGTTGCCGACGAGCGGCCAGCTGTGTGAAGCGAAAATGAAGTTTCAGATCTGGCTTCCTGTGACGCCCCTGTGGCGACGCTAACCCCGGCCACAGGCGTTGTGGTGCTCCATCTGTCCTCCCCTCAGACGGATCACGCTGAGGATTAATTCATATTTGGCTCACGAGATCCCTCCAAGAACTGACGGCTCTTCCTGGTCACAGGTTGCTGATGAGTCTCCACCAAAACACACGTCTCTCAGGGGTCGGTTGCGGCGTCACCAAGCAGCCCGAAAACCTTGCTCCGATTGGGATTTAGGACTGGTTTAAGGGGCCTTTTGGCAGCGCGTCAGGATAATAACAGTGGAACAGAAGGTGGTGATGTGACTATTTCTGTATTCTGCTAACAAACACCTGCTCTGATGGAGGCAGAATCCAGCGAACATGACCTGAATCGCACAAGCTGCTCGAGAGGCTGACAACAGCCTTGGAATTAGCTTCAGTAGACAAAGGACTCAACAGATGGTTGAATAGCTCCAGATGACGGCATTGTCGTTGGACCATCTCCTGGTCCATTTGTGAGACGTGCCGTTTAAGATCGTCCTACATACCATATACGTCCGGGTTCTCCATGTTTGGGCTCCACGTCTTACGAGACGACCTTCGGTTCGTGGAGTTTATCTGGGAAAACACTCGAGTCGGCCTATGGAGAGCTGTAATTTAATTAGGTCCATTTAATCATCAAAAAGACTCTGAACCAGGCAAAGGTGACACAGGTGACAGGGTTTGGTTAAGATGAGCCTCCTCTGGACTGAACTTGTAACTACAAATGTTAACTACCAAAAAAACGTAACATTCATTTGTTACAGCAAAGAAAAGTGATGTTTTTCCAGTCGTCTGTCCATTGAATGGTGACTTCTGGGGACGCAACGTCCCCCCAGGATAGAGCCTCGACCATGGCTGAAGGTAGAGGAACTTTTCTTTTCTTCTCTTTCCGCCGTGTCCCAATGTTACAAACCATCGGAATTTCCATGGTGACGGCTGTGTCCTTGCTTTGTGCCTCTTTTTGTCCAAACGTTTTCACGTGTTATATAATAATACATGTCCCAAGAGGGGAGACACACACCGGGCTCTGAAAGGGACTCGTGTCCCTCTTTCTGGACGTGTTGGTCGGATCGGTGCGCCACAAAGACAGCTGCTGAGCCATATTTGAGGCTGTGAATAATTCATGGGCGTTGACCATTTAATGGCTGGCTGCAGCATCGTTCCCGTAGGATGGGTTCGAGGGTCCCAAAGCCGGCCTGCAGTGGGGGGGGGTTGCAGCCCAACGCCCCATACGGAGGTGGCGAGCCAATGCTAGCAGAGCCTGGACGATATTACGCTGAATCCCCGGCAACAGCGCTCGGTAAATCCTGTAAACAATATCCGGCGCCATCAGTGATTCTCCTGCAGGTTAAGAAAACGTTTGTCCGCGACGCCTTTAATGAAGGTCGGCACCAAGGGCGGATCATCGAGAGGAGTGCGAGCCGGGCCCGGAGAATTTGGGTATTGCTCATTATTTTCCGTCTATTTATCTCGAACAGAATTCCGGGGATGCGCGTTATTTCGCAGCAGCAGGATAATGGTGGACTGTTTACACAGGCAGCAGCTGAACAACTGGATTTACATCACATCTGCATGGGTTCTTTCTCCACCGCATCAGGCGAGCGGAAGCTAATGACGGGAGGCTGCTGCAAGCTCTTCATCGGTTCTCCAGGGTTTTTTGACATCTAGCTTCACTGTTGACGTCCAGGTTCCACAACTGCTGCTGGATGGGACGTCCAAAGGCCAGGGTCGGCTACAACCCAGGGGGAACATGGGGGGGGGGGGGGGGGGGGGGCAGCAACCAGCAGCAGGTCCAACACGGACAGACTGACCCCCTGCAGGGGAACCGCGGTCATATTTCTGTGCCTTGAGACATCTGAAGGTTTCCTGCGTACTAAAGAAGAGGTTCAAAAGGTTCCAGATTGGCCTCTTAAGTTTTACTGACTAACTTGTTTAGTTGACTCTGCTTGAAAACTAAATTCAAGCTAATGTTTGATTCATTTGTCTGCAGGATAAAGTGAGTTTTGACCACATCTCTGAAGATTCAAAGGTGTTTGTTTTCTTTCTTCCTTCTGGCTGAATCCTCTGCAGAGGTCCCTAAAGTGTTCCCAATAAATAAAACGGGCTTTTCAAAAGACGGCAAATACAGGCTACTTGGATTGTTAAAGATAATGTGTTGTACGACAGGAAATATAGACGAATAAGTGTGGAAACCACCAGCAGAGGTTAAAGAGAGGAGCGCTAACAAAAGAGGCTAGCTAAAGCTAGCTGAACGCTGCACGTCGCGGTTATAGAGCAGCTGTTTTCACATTTGTGTGCTGACATCATTTATGTTTTATCTGGCTGTTTGGAAAAGAAAAGAAAAGGAAAACGATATTTTTCAATTAATCTCAGCTGAGTCAAACGCACAACAAGACACACAAACGCACTTTATTAGCGCGTAATTACCCGATAAGGCTGCTAATTGCATCGCGGCATCGCATCTGTTTCTGTTAATCTGGTCATTTCTCATTTGACATCGTCCACGCCGCCACTCTCGTGTGATTTCATTAGCGGCCATTTCTGGACGGGCAGGATTGGTTCAGCTAGCGGCGCCGCCGTGATGGAGCTAACACCTCGTTACCCTCATGTGTCCCATCAGTCACTTTTATGGACCACAGCAGGCGCCTTCCTGCTCCCTTTATGCTGCCCAGTCAAAACGGGCAGAGGAAACCAGAGTCCAGCTCAGACTGACACGTCTGATGCTGTTGCCAAATATTGGGTCACTTCCTGGAGGGAAGAAGAAACTCCTGGTGAGCCATCTGCTGCCGCGGCATTTGGCCACCATGCCACGATGAAGAGAGCTGGCATGAAAGTGGTCTCGCCTGCTCCGGCGTCCTCTCAAGTCCTCCGCCACTGTCCTCAGATCTGTCCACGTTTAGAGGCCGGGCGAACTTTAAACCTGTGCACGTTTGACGAATCTCATCATCAACGTTAAGATGCTCATTGTTCGGGAGACGAGCTTCACTGGGAGTAATTACTGAAGAGAATGGTTGATAAACTGGTAATACTGGGACACAGAGGTGATAAACTGGTATAGGGGGACACAGAGGCTCTATAAACTGGGTTATAGTGGGTACAGAGGGTATAACTGGTTCTATAGTGGGATACAGAGGGTTTAACTGGTTATAGTGGGACACAGGTTTATACTGGTTATAGTGGGAATCAGAGGGTTATAAACTGGTTATAGTGGGATACAGAGGGTTATAACTGGTTATATAGGGATAGAGGGTTATAAACTGGTTATAGTGGGATACAGAGGGTTATAAACTGGTTATAGTGGGATACAGAGGGTTATAAACTGGTTATAGTGGGATACAGAGGGTTATAAACTGGTTATAGTGGGATACAGAGGGTTATAAACTGGTTATAGTGGGATACAGAGGGTTATAAACTGGTAATAGTGGGATACAGAGGGTTATAAACTGGTTATAGTGGGATACAGAGGGTTATAAACTGGTAATAGTGGGATACAGAGGTTATAAACTGGTAATAGTGGGATACAGAGGGTTATAAACTGGTAATAGTGGGATACAGAGGGTTATAAACTGGTTATAGTGGGATACAGAGGTTGATAAACTGGTAATAGTGGGATACAGAGGGTTATAAACTAGTTATAGTGGGATACAGAGGTTTTTTATAAACTGGTTATAGTGGGATACAGAGGTTGATAAACTGTGTAATAGTGGGTACAGAGGGTTATAAACTGGTAATAGTGGGATACAGAGGGTTATAAACTGGTTATAGTGGGAGACCAGAGGTTGATAAACTGGTAATAGTGGGATACCGAGGTTATAAACTAGTTATAGGGGAATACAGAGGTTTATAAACTGGTTTTATAGTCTTGAATTTAATGTTAAAAAACAAGATCTGATGGTTTCTAACAGGAAGACAGTCAGCTGATTCAACTCATCATCATCATCATCATCATCATATCATCACCATCATCATCATCATCAGGGATTCCGCTGGAGGTTGTGGAGGATTGCGCTCCTCAGGGACCATTCCTTATAGCTAAATTGTGATCTTCTGACGTTACCGTGGACACACTAGAGATCTTATTGTGATCCTCTGAGTTACCGTGGACACACTAGAGATCTTATTGGGATCCTCTGATGTTACCGTGGACACACTGGAGATCTTATTGTGATCCTCTGATGTTAACGTTGACACACTAGAGATCTTATTGTGATCTCTGACGTTACCGTGGACACACTAGAGATCTTATTGTGATCCTCTGATGTTACCGTGGAAACACTAGAGATCTTATTGGGATCCTCTGACGTTACCGTGGACACACTAGAGATCTTATTGTGATCCTCTGACGTTACCGTGGACACACTAGAGATCTTATTGTGATCCTCTGACGTTACCGTGGACACACTAGAGATCTTATTGGGATCCTCTGACGTTACCGTGGACACACTAGAGATCTATTGTGATCCTCACCTTCTCATTTACCTCCTGTCCTTCAGGCTGTAGGAATCAGACCCACCAGAACAGCCGCTCCAAAATCTGCACATCCTGTTAGAGCTCAACCCTATGTGATCTAAACCCATCAAAATGGCTCCCAGGATCCTTTAGGATCCGCTTTGTGATCTGTATGCAGTGGTGAGTGGCTCCCATCAGGACTGACCTCCTGGAAGCAGGGCCACCTTGGTCCCCTCAGCTGTTGAACTCTGACCCCTCGCCACTGCCCCGCCCCCAACCTGCCAGTAATCATTACACCGCCACTTTAAAAGCTCTGTGCACGTTATAATGCAGCTGTGTTGTTTGTTGTTGTTGTTTTGAATTGCCTCATGGGGGGGTCAATAAAGTGGCCATCAGGAGACGTTAGAACAAGATCTGTGCGTCTTCAGAGCTGTCGGAGCTTCAGAGGTGAGCTGATATGATGTCGTCCTTCTTCTTCCACATGGTGCAGCCGCTATCATAAATTAGCTCCTCCAGCAGGAACATCCTTCAGGAGGGGGCCACGAGGTTGAACGTTGTCCGTCCGTATCTCATCTGTCAGCCATTTATCAGCTTATCAGACTGAACGTTACAATGCTGTAAATTCCTGGATCGCCGTGATAAGATAGACGAGCGTTAGCGTCGTCCTTCGTCAGGAATTCTGATTTGTCTCATTTCCACTCGGGACACACACACGGAGCTGGTCCAACCAGGAGACACAAACCCCTGGTCTCTGACGAGGGTCAGAACAAAGACCTGATGAGGAAGCTCCGGCCCCGAAAAGCAGCTGGACCGGATAGAGTCTGTCCCCGGCTCCTCAAGACCTGCGCTGCTGAACTCGGGGGAGCCGCTACAACGGGTCTTCAACCTCAGCCTGGAGCTGGGGAAAGTGCCCACCTTATGGAAGACGTCCTGCATCATTCCTGTCCCCACGAAGAACAGACCGAGTGAGCTGAACGACTTCCGGCCGGTGGCACTCACCTCACATCTGATGAAGACTCTGGAGCGCTCTTCCTCAACCTCCCTCAGGCCCCAGGCTGCAGCACGCTGAGGACTCCTTACAGTTCGCCTACCGGGACAAGGTCGGTGTAGAGGACGCCATCATCTGCGAGTCCACTCGCATCTGGACAAGGGGAGTGGCACAGCGAGAATCCTCTTTTGGATTTCTCGAGTGCCTTCAACACGATCCAGCCCCTTGTCCTACATGGACAAAGCTTCTACAGATGCGAGTGGACCCCTGCCTGGTTGCTTGGATCTCCAGCTACCCTCACCGACAGGCCGCAGTTTCGTCAGGATGAAGGACATCACGTCTGACACTGTGGTCAGCAAGCATCGGGGCTCCACAGGGGACTGTGCTGTCCCCTATCCTCATCACTCTGTACACCTCGGACTTCTGTTACAACTCTGAAATGTGTCACATTCAGAAGTTCGCAGATGACACAGCCATCGTTGGATGTATCAGAGACGATGAAGAGGAGGAGTACCGGTGCCTGGTGAGGGAACTTTGTTGCCTGGTGCCCACAACAACAGCCTGCAGCTCAACACCTCCAAAACTAAAGAACTGGTCATTGACTTTGGGAAGGTGACCGGACCGAGACCTAGGCCAGTTCAGATAGGAACGGAGGAGGTGGAGGGCGTGCAGACCTACAAATATCTTGGGCTGTGGCTGGACAATAGGCTGGAATGGACAAGCCACACAAGGCAGCTGTACAAGAAGACCAGAGCAGGATGTACTCCTGAGGAGACTCAGTCCTTCAACATCTGCAGGAAACTCCTCTGGATGTTCTACCAGTCTGTGGTCGCCAGCGTCTGTCCTACGCTGTGGTGTGCTGGTGGAGGGGGAGTGCGATAAAAGCGGACCTCTCCAGGCTGGAGAAGCTGATCAGGCGGGCCAGCTCGGTGGTGGGGATGAAGCTGAAAACCTTCTGGCGACAGTGGCAGAGGGAGAACTATGACAAGCTGCGGAGCATCATGGACAATGACCGCCACCCTCTGCACACATGTCATCCACAGCCAGAGAAGCCTGATCAGCCAAGAGGCTGCGCCCATCCCCAAGTTCAGGACCCAACAGACTGGGGAACTCATTCATCCCCCGAGCCATCAGGCTGTTCAACTCATCACTGGGGGGGAGGAGGGCAACAGGAGGCAACGGAACATTTTTATAGTTTTATATTTATATTCATATTCTATTTAATTTATTCTATTTTATTCTTCATTTTATTATATTTTTATTATTTTAATAGGTTTAATGGGTGTAATGGTGGTGGGAAATTTGGTAGATGCTTGTAGATCTTTGGAGATGCTAATTTCCCTGGTGGACACCCCCTAAAGGGATCAATAAAGTACTCTTGAATCTTGAATCTTGAATCTTGAATCTTGAATCTTGATCCTGAACCTGGAAGCACGACAGGCTGAATTTGTCCCGTGTGTTCCGGTGGAGCAGCTAGCTTTGCTAAATGATGGTCAGAGTGGATTACCACTGGATTTACTGGAGGTTGGTTGGAGACAGCAGAGGAGGGCAAACCCAGAGGAGGATCTTGGATTTAACATGTAATGATCTGGTTTTGATCTCCCATTTTATCTTTATTTGGACGTTTTCAATTCATTTTCTCGACCGGTCCTGCAGGCCTTCACATTTGGGATCCATGAATCAGCACTTAAGCCTCAGTCACGCTTTGACCCCACGACCCCCCACCGTGGCGGGCTGCTGAGCGTGGGCCCAGGTGCAAAGGAGGGGGCGGGGCCGAAGAACCAAGTCCAGAATACTAAATCTTTAATCCCATAAGAAACGGGAGGTCAAACGTAAAAATGGCTCCAGGAATCAGGCAGCCAAGCAGGAGAAAGGAGCAGGCAAAAATCCCAGGAACGAACCCCGTCACACACAAGAAGCCAACAAGAGATAACAGGAGCTCGGAGATCCAGGGATACAGAGGCGAGCTGGCCGGGAAAAACACGGGGAAACAGGACACAGGTGCAGCACATGAGCCATCAGCTAAGGTGGGAAACAGGAACCAAGAGGGGACGCAAACCTTGAGGCACCCGAGGGAAACATAGAGTAGAGTTTTCTGGCACATTCACCATCCGTTTATTCCGGCGAAGGTGGCTTCAGCTCCAGCGTCTGAGCCGGAATGGATGAGGGAGAAGCTCCGGTTGACCCAGACTCAGAGTAGAGTTTACTACAAAGGACCGTCCCTATAAACAAGCCCTCTCTCCCGGTGCCGCAGCATAATTCAAGCGCTGGCTAAAATATTCCAGCACTCCTGACACCTCTGCTTTATTGACTCTGCTCCCTGGGAATATATTTATCCGGAGTTGTCTCCGCAGCAGGAGGAGCAGCCATGGAGGAGCCTGATGGGGATAAATATTTGACTGGCTGAGTTTACACTGTTTACTGAGGATTATTTAACATCAGAGACCAAACACTCCACATCCAAGGTCTTCTCGAACCCCAGCCGAGCCTTCATCTTTCACGCCGCTCCGTTATCTGGACCCCCACACACCACACACACACACACACACCAGGGGGTGGTTTCAAAAGTGCTGCCACACATTTAGGCGCGGCGCTAATGTGGGAGTGGCTTGATTAGCACACGAGGGGCAGAAGAACGTGTCAGCAATATCGCCGCAGCAACCGGAATAATTGGTTGCGCGCGGTCCCGGAGGAATCCGACCGCTGTAGCTCCGCCGATATCATCTGATTTTTGCAGTCTTGGAAGGGAATCTTTAATTTAGCAAGTGCCAGGGTGGAATCGTCTCCATTAACTCGAGTCCCTGTAACCTACTGACGCACATATCCTCCGATATGGTCAACAGCACCTGCCAGAGACGCATCCGTTAGCAACACCACATCCAAACACTGGACCACGTTAGTTCGGCAGGAAAATAAATACGACGCCGACTCGCCTTGGTGACATCAACATCTAGATATCCATATTACCAGGAAATGGTATTGCTATTCTGAGGCTGAATCGGAACGAGTGCTAATCAACTCCCAGGCTAGCAGGAAACTAGCGTTTCCTGCAGCTTTGTCACAGCGGAAACGAATATTCGTTCACCACGAACTGGTGCAAACAGCAGTTCACCAAGTTAAACAGCTCAAGTTAGCACGTCGCGGATGACCTTCGGATGTTTTCCCTCACCGATAAAAAGGTGTTTCGTTAATTACAGATAAAATACCCGAAAGATCGATGTGCTATTGATGTTTGCTCTCACAGTCAGCACAGACGAGACACATCATAGGAATCGCTCCGTTTTCTCATTGGCTCTGGTATCGGCCCGTCTCCACACGTGATCAATAGCGCTGTGTAATATCGGCTGTCCACCACGGTTACTAATGAGCCGCACGCACGGCCAAATTCTCATTAGTTTGGCAGCAGCACGGTAACAAAGTTGTTAACTACAGAGGTAACATTGACTAATATTCCTTCTCGGCTATCAGCGGATCAGTAATTCCCGCTAATGGAATGCGGCCCGCTCACGTTATTGATCAGAGGGCAACAAAATGGTGAACAATATCTGTCTACAGTGACAGATAAGGGCTGGAACGGCTATCACGGAATTTGATCAAAGAAAGAGCTTGAACCTGATGGCAGAACTCCCAGAAAACTTCGCAAAGGTCACAAAGGGCCTCTAAACACCTGTAAACCGACGCACGTCCGTTTAAAGATATACAGTAAGACTGACCTGCATTTATGGTCTGTCGGTGCAGATGCTGCAGATCCTTTTGGTCAGAGATTAGCTAAGATGTTCTGGACTAGCTTCGTTTCCTGTTAGCGGATATCTCCCAGATATATTTCAGAATTGGATCAACCAGGAGCATCTTTAAAGGTGTGGAAGTAGCTCGTGCTTCCGGAGGTCGTGTTTTTGACTCAGCTGAGTCCTTTGAAGGAGGCCAAAAAGACAAAATACACCCTCAAAAGAAAAAATGCAGATGGTCTTGATGTTTAATTCATGAACATTCGTTCACCATTTTTGCTGCTAGCAGAGATGCTGGTGTCCTCTGCAGATACACAGCTCTGAGTCTGTCTGTGGCTGAGGCAGCTGCTGGTAGAGGGCCAGATGGTGTGTGATACGCTTGCTTGGTTGTGTGTGACCGTTTATTTATACGCCTCACAGACAGCGGCGGCGGCGGCGGCGGCGCTGCTGTCTGTGCTGCCCCGAGAAGAAAGCTTTTGTTTCAGAGCTTGGGCAGGAGAGAAGACGAAGACGCGGGGACAAAACACATCCCCATTAGATTATCGTGTCAGCCCCGGAACTCTCCGCGGCTGTCGAGCATGTGTACGTCCCCAGGCGTGGGTGCACGGCCCTGCTGACAGGAGCAGGGAAAAACAGCACTCTGATAGCTCGCTATCGCCGGCATTAGCCTGGGAAGCTAGCCATGGATCATTTTAATGCCTCCTCGTGTATCGGAAGCCTCCAGTGCTGGATCGATGATACATGTCCCCCAGCCACCCACAACACCGCAGGCCCGTCACACACACATCCCTCAACCCGACCCTGCAGCACACACACACACACACACACTCACACACACACACGCGATACCCTCCACACAGCCGCCCAATAAACGCTGAGAAAAAGCCAATATCTCTCTCGAAGGCAGCGGAATATGATTAAAGCTTTCATGCCACTGTTATCGTCCCGCGAGCCGTTAGCAGCGAGCGGGATGAGGCAAAGTGAATTACCTCCAGCTGTCAGACCGGAGTCGAGGACCTGTGGCGTTCAAAACAGCGTCGCGGCGCACGCCTGACAGACAGGAGGCACGGGAGGAACGCGCTGGGAAGTCTTTTATGGCGGCGAAAAGTTTCTTTTTATTGTTCCGGCGGAGAAAGAAGGGTAAAACAACAAGTCTCAGCAGCGGCAGCAGCAATGAGATGTGACAGACGAGCAGCTGAGCAGATGTGAGCGGAGCAGACGCGCTTTCATCCACTCACATCACAATAGCTTCAATTTTGCAAGATCACAGTTAATTCCACTTCATCAAACAGTGATTAATTTAGAGATTTTGGACAGGAAATCAACTTAATACTCCTCAAGCATTTAGCATTTCCTTAAAAATCAGAGCTGGAACAAAGGGATAAAAATAGAAACTAAAGAGCAGAGCAGCAACTTCAGAACCTCCTTGGTTCAGGCGTAGTCAGAACGTTCAGGGTTCAGGCGTAGTCAGAACCTCCAGGGTTCAGGCGTAGTCAGAACCTTCAGGGTTCAGGCGTAGTCAGAACCTCCAGGGTTCAGGCGTAGTCAGAACCTTCACGTTCTGATCCAGTCCAGTCCTGAAGAGGCCAATCAGAGGGGCGGTGGTGAGGACAGAGTTGCACCTTCTCTTCCTCCAAATTGCTGCGGCTCCACCTCAGAAGGGCTTTTGTTCAGAGCAGAACTGGTGTTCTGGAGGCGGAGGGTGCCGGGGCCCTCTCTTTGATGCCGTTCCTTTTCATTTGCCACCAACGTTGAAACGTTGACGTCGAGAAAGTCCTGACGGACATCTTTCAAGAGAATCATTTGATGAAGCGAGCGGGGATGTGAACCGCAAGCCTTAGCTTACTAGTTCCTTGATTAACAATGACTCCACCCACAATTGGTGGCCCACACACACACACACACCACACACCACAACACACACACACACACAACAACCAAACACCTCAATCTCAGCAGTGAATAATAAACGAGACCAGGCTCTCTTCTTCCATATCTGGCAACATTTTGGGTTCTCATACACCCTTTGAAGAGACACCACTGAGAATATTTTATACCCCCCCCCCACCACCAACCACCACCCCCCCCACCCCCACAATGCAGGGATCGGGGGATATATAACCACGCCAGCTGGATTTAGGTGGTTGTGGGAGCAGGACAGATACCAACTTATGGATTTCCAGTCAGTTAGCTTTGGCTTGCTCCACGGGCTGGAGGCTATCGTTGCCGTCTCGCCGGCGCCGGGCCCCTGCGGCGTGTTGACGTCCGCGTGGGTGAGACATGACAGCGAAATGACGGACGGTCGTCTCATTTTCAAGCTGTCAGTCGTGCTGTTGATCCTCCGGCTGCCGAGGGAATCATCAGAGGGGGCCGGAGAACCTTCAGCCTTCACTGGGGGAAGTGGACATTTTTAAAATAGCAAAACAGCGATGTGGCCGGTAAATCGTGAGAAGGGGGATGAAAACCCGCTCAGGTAAAGGAAGGAGTGAAGAGGACGTCGGTGAGTTGAATAGGAGGCTGATTACAGCCTGCTGTCAGCCTCGTCAGCGCGCCCGAATCGCTGCCTTTCACGAGTAGCGGGATAATCTGTGATCAGAGACGCGGCCCGAGCCGAGCCTCGTCCAACCTGAGGACACATTAGCATTAAAAGCAGCGCCGCGGCGGCCTCAGCGGCGAGCTCTCGCGTAAAAACTCAGCCTCTTGATAAATTAAGTCAAATAAATTAGGACAGGCGCTCATTTTGTGCCGGGCTGGAAGTGAAAGATGCCTTGGGATTCGCCCAGCGATCGCATCCGTCTCCCTTTTTTACGTTCATTATACGGGAGCAATCATCTCCGCTGACACAATGAGTGCTCCTGAAAAAACCCGGCGCCACTTCATTACTTGACGTCTCAGCAAGCAGCTAATGATTAATGATACAACACGCGGCGTTGCGTCCTCCTCCGAGGAGCGAAGCGTCCCAAATCTGCGGCGGTGCCGCCGGAATCTCGGCAGGGTCGGTCCATGTGTTCGCAGGAGAGCAGCGGGAGAGGAGTGATGAAAATATCCAGCCTACTTTCACACGCGCAGCGACAACATGCTAGCGCCGCCATCCAGCCCCCACGTGATGGGTCCAGTGTTAATGTTCGTTAGTTGGGCTTTAATTTGTTCTGTGGTTCCAGGGTGATAATAAAGATATTTAATCAGACAGCTCTCATCCTGTATTACCCAATGAGCGTGGATCACGTTCAGGGCCAGAACCTGGTCCAGTCCGGGCCAGATTCATGATTGCCTGGGTCTGTTAGTTGAGTTGGATTATGCTAATGAGGTAATCGGTGTCAGAGAGGTGATTTTATGCTGGATAAACACGTTTTAACGACTTCAGCTTCATCGAATTAAAGCAGTTCCCACTTTGGTGCAACGATCTCCAGTTCACCAGAACGAGTTGCTGCGAATCCTCGTGATAACGAGAGCCGCTAACAGCAGCTAAACCGGCTCTGGTCCCTTCACAAAAGGAGACAGATGATAGAAGAGCAGTTCTGTCCAGACCCATCTGGTTGGCGTCTCCAACAAAGGCGCGGCGACGGCGGCGTGGTCAGGATGACCGGCGGCTCCCTTTTCCTGGAGCCTCTGAATGGCAGGTCCTCGCCCCCCTGAGAGGGGCCGGACGTGGGTGTTGATCCAGCATGAAATGAGGTGAGGCCTAAAAATATGAGGCTTGCTACTTTGGGTTAAATGGCTGCCCTCAATTCAGACCTGCAGAGTGACAGAGCTACATCAATAACAGCCCCCCCCCCCCCCACCACACACACACACACCACATACACACACACACTAGCTGGTGGTTTTGTCCCACAATAATCATGATAATAAAAATCCCAACTAAAAGGATTTGAAGGTGTTTTAAGCACTTCTAAACATTAATTTAGCCTTTCTATCTTATTCTATCTTAAAATAGAAGCAATAACAAAGCTGTTCCAAGCCAAAGGTCCCGACGGCGTTTCAGCTGGTGCTGGGTGAGCGAGGAGCTTTAGGACGAGCTGGACAGGACGGGGCTGCAGAGGTCGAACCTGCAGGGTGATGAAGGTGAGGACGACTTTCTCCAACGAGCCTCTAGTCTGGAGAGGTTTCAGAGGTGGATAGTTTCCTCTTTGATTTGAAGGCTTTGTGATTCTCTTTGCTGACTCAGGTAAAGGCAGGAGGCCTAAACACCAGACAGTGGATCCAGGAGGATCATGGGCTCATGACCATGGAACATGTTGCGTCATCACGGTCTTCTGTGATTGACCCAGAATTCTCCATCACACATCCCGATGGACAGGTGTTCTGTTTATTACAATGAGGTCCAACTGCAGCACGACTGACCCAAAAAGAGCATCGAAGCGAGGCGGAGTCTTTAAGAGAGGCGGAGTTTGGCTGAAGGTCATGATTACAGGGGAGGCGGAGTCTGAAATCAAGATTACAGGAGAGGCGGAGTCTGAAATCAAGATTACAGGAGAGGCGAGTCTGTCTGAAGTCATGATTACAGGGGAGGCGGAGTCTGAAATCAAGATTACAGGAGAGGCGGAGTCTGAATCAAGGTTACAGGAGGGGCGGAGTTCTGAAGTCAAGGTTACAGGAGAGGCGGGGTCTGAAATCAAGATTACAGGAGAGGCGGATCTGAAGTCAAGGTTACAGGGGGGCGGGGCTGAAATCAAGGTTACAGGAGAGGCGGAGTCTGAAGTCAAGGCTACAGGAGAGGCGGAGGTCTGAAGTCAAGGTTACAGGAGGGGCGGAGTCTGAAGTCAAGGTTACAGGAGAGGCGGAGTCTGAAGTCAGGGTTACAGGAGGGGCGGAGTCTGAAATCAAGGTTTTCAGGAGAGAGACCCAAACATGAAGACATAAAATAATATGTCAATAGTTCTGGTATATATATCAATCAACAGCCTGTTGAAAACAGAATTTGATTGTTGTTGTAATACTATAAATTCCTCTCCTAAAAAGACTCTTTTATTGGAGTCCAACTGGAGGAGTTCACAATCCTTGATCTTGAACTAAAGCTCACCTTTATTTGAAATAAGCTGCGTTATTGATCTTGGTGTTGATGAAGGACATCGGACACATGAGCCGCATCCCGCCGTGGTTTTTCAAAACAACCTCACATATAAATCTCGGGGGGGGCTCTGGAGCACATATTTAGTGAGGAGCACCGGGGCAGCCGAGGCTGTGAGGCACTCAGCAAAGGCAGGACCAGAGCGCGCTGGCGCACTGCAGCAGATGGCCTCCTCCTCCCATCATCTCCTCGTTCATCTGCGCCCGTCGGAGGAAGACGAAGGCGCTCCAGAAACGTCCGCCCCGCTCGGAATCCGGGGTGGAGGGTCATTCCTCATGAAAGACACGGGTCACCTCGGATTAGGGATTGTGGTGTGTGTTCCTGGGCTGCACATCAGCCTAGATTAGTCTCAAGTGACTCCCTGGGAGGTTTTGGTGAGCAAAATGGTCCTAAAATCTATTTAAAAAGTCTCCAGTGAACTCAGCTTCACTTAGTGGCTTTTTTTCCCCGCAATCTGGTTTGGCGAAAACTCTGTTTTCTTCTTAGCTCTGCTGAATGAGACGCAACGTGAATCTGAGGAACAATGTTCAAAATTAGATCTTGCATGTAGAAACGAAAAACCTGACACTCGTTTTTTTTTTTTTTTATATGTCAGCTATTGTTTCCCGATCATCCAAATCCCAGTTTTCAGCTCCACAGACTTGACGCTGTGACAGGACGTGAGAGGCAAGGAGACCACAGTGTCCTAATTCTGTCAACCCCCCCCCCCCCCCCCCGCCCCCCCCTTGACTGGGCCCAACACATGCATTCACACCCCGGCCAGCACAACCAATAAATCCCCGTCGTCTGATACAACCGGAGGGAAAGTTTTCAGCCGCTGACATCATCGCTGCTCCTGTCTATTTTGGATTAGTCCTTATTCAGGATCGGTCATCAACGCGCTGCTCTGCACTGGTTTGAACTGGAATTAAACGCGTCTGAATTGGTCACCTCGGAGGAACGTGTCCACGGGAATATTCACATTCCGCACGGTCATCGCTCATCGCCACCATTCGTCCACGGAAGTTGGGGAAGGAAGTGACACTTAATATTCCCTCTTCAGACTATCTCTGGAGGGCCATTAGGGCTGACGCATGTTCCCCCGGGTACACGTGTCCTCCTCAAAGAGCCGCCCATTAATCTTGAGAACCTCCTATCAGCGCTGACCGTCCTCCTATCACCAAGTCTCTCAGTCACCCTCAGATATTATTATCTGCAATGACAAATTGAGGGAGCGGTGGGACGACCTTGCCTCCTCGTGCGCGGAGCGGCGGTTAATTGCGCGCCCAAACAGTCAGACGGGCAATTTTGCCCGCCGGTTTAAACAATATCTCGCACTCCTTTGATGCGTCTGCGCGCTAGCTCAACACAACCTCCCGTTGTGTAATTACCTGCTCGTTAATGTAACTCGGGTCAAATGATGACCCGCCAGACAACCGGAGCACAAAGACGCTGTTGTCCAACACACTGTTCTGACGAGGAACAGCTCAGAATGGGCTTCAGCCTCACATCAGAGACTTGGACCGCTCGCTCGTGGCGTCGGTCCTGGGCGGAGAACTCGTGACCATATGCTGAGCGTCCCCTTTCATGTCTTTGATGAGTAGAGGACAGGAAAGTGGGTTGCGTGGGTGGCCAGTTTGGCCAGTGGACGAGTCCATCTTTTCTTTTTTTTTGCTGCACTTTACCACCGATCCGAGGTCGGACCGTTGAGTCGTACCGTCCGTCAGTGTTGCATTGTGGGAGGAGCTTGTGAGAGTTGACATTTTCCAGCATATAGTCAGTATAAGCTTCTGCTGGAGGCTCAGACGTGATGGAAAAAAGAAAAGCCAAACTTGGGGCCGATCCGGATTCCTAGGGTAGCAATAAAAACTGGATGCAAAGCGCAGGTTTTGTTAGTAAATCGTGCACTTTTATGCAAATCCGTTGCCAGCAATTTCCATATATTCACTCATCTGTCATCTCAGCCAGACCTTCGACATCCAGCATGCAAAGGAGGGTGTGCGCGCCCGCCTGTGAGGACCCAAGGCTGTGATTTGCATGGAAAATGGGCAAACCTGATTGGGGAGAGTGATGGACAAACAAATTAGCTGATCTGGGGCTCGGGGTTGGACGCCAGCAAAGAAACAACTTAGCTGAGCAAAATTTGGGATGGCAAAGAGGCCATAAAAATCTGTCACAGCATGATTGGGCAATCACGGAGCCTGTGTGGAGCACAAGGACATATTGAATCAGCTAATGAGATCACAGCTCAGCCACAGGTCTGCGGCCCGTCGGTCTGATAAAAGTGACAGGAAAACATTTAGCGCCTCAGAATTGTCCAAGTTCCGTGGATTCAGCATCGACTCCCCCAAATCCAATGGTGTGTGAGGTTCAACCCTTTAACAGAGCTCAGATTCTCTCATATTTATGTAATTAAACACCTGAATAATCTGTGATTTAAACAACCTTCGGTGTGTAATTACAACAAATAAAGGTTCTACTGGCAGCATTTGCAGTCAGAACACCCCCACAGTGCCACATTTGGCTTTTAGACGCTTGGAAATATTGAGCCATGCTGTAAAGAAATGCACCTTTTAAGGACGCTTAGCCCTTTTATCTTTGCACAAAATCGCGGCAGAGATCCACTGCTCGTGTCTGCTTCCGACGTTGGTAGATTTAGAGGAACGCGTCCCAATTATCGGTGACAGAATCTGCACCCGGGGCTGGTTGGATTCATCCCAAACTGTCGGCCAAAAAACATGTTTACCAATGAGTTCAGTGCAGAACAAATAGTCATTACCTGAGTTCAGAGAGGTTAAGTGTTGCACTTCTGCAGCAGAATTATTGCTTGTTTGTTCAGAGTGCTGCCTTGTAAAAGGGAATAAATATACTGTGGCTATGAACCCCCCCACTGGGAATTCTAACCAACCCTTTGCCCTCACTCTTGGACTTTTACACTTTAAAAACAGCTAATGAAGCAATAAGGGCGTCAGCATTCTTGAGTGATGGAGTATTTCAGGCCTTTCTCAGGTCATGTTCAACAAGCGTCTCGAGAGAGATCGGCGCCGTGCTGGAGAAACATTCATCAACTACAACATCTTGGTGAGGTGGGGGTCGAGCGCGTGGTGTTTCTCCTGAAGAACAGGTCTCCTCGGAGTGTTTGGTCAGCGTTGCTGGGGGGCTTGATGATCCTGAGGGTCTAGACGCTACACACGAGTGCTAACGCAGTGCTAACGCATATGTCGTGCTCTTGTGAGCAAAGACGGTGCGTCATCCTTAACAGGAGAAACGTCCAGAGAGACGACTGAAGCCCCCCTCCCCAGCTGATGACAAAGGCCGTCCCGCTTATAAATTCTGCTCAGCAACCAACGTGCATGAAAACACGAGCTAAAGTCAATTTAGAGGGCTAATGGGTGTTTATTGGAATGTCGGTGTTCAGTGGACTCATTTAGCGTCCGCAGGGTTCTTCCTGCTGTCCCGATGCAGCTGATTACCTCTAATATTTCAGGGGAGTATCTGGGGACGGGGAGTCGCCGTGGTGCCATCGAAGCGATCTCTGGCGGACGGGGGCTTAAATAGAGGCTAAACAGCGACGATGCTGAACGCTCCTCTGTTGAAGCTCATTACCCGCTCTCAAGCACCAGAGACCTGGCTCAGCTTCATGCGAGCAACTTTCCTGCAAGGAGGAGGGTGATTATAACACTTGCCTGACAAGAGCTCTTTTCCGCTCTCCTTTGTCCTCATTTCCTGCCGTTCCTCCCTCGCCATCGCGCTGCGGTCGGTCGGCCACTTATTTTAGCGCTTTTTTCCTTTCCGTCCTTTCTCTCCGCCAGTGGTATCTCAAAGCCATTCATCCTCGGAGTGATTTCCCTTGAGTGTTGACACTTGAGAAACAAGCTAGCCGTTGAATGGGGAGGAAAAGCTTACTCAGCACAGAACGCTCATTTGCAAACCCCAGCCTTTAATGCACACAGAGGGGAGCAAAGATCTATACGGTGATCCGAAGGTTTGGGGGCGAGTTGAAGCGAAGCACAGATTAATGTCCACACAGGACGTCGTCCAGCCGGAGACCTACGCGTTCTCTGCCAAGGCTCCATGTACTCCAGTCCCAGATGGTCAAAGATGTCCTTTTCAGTCCCGCTGCCAGGAACTCCTCCTAGAGAGGACAAACACCAAAGTGCACGTCAGTGACGGCCCGATTGCCCACGTGACACGTGACACAACCTCCCCAGCTTAAGTTTTCCAGCGTTGAAAACTGTCCAAATGTGTCGCATCTGTCCTAGTGCGTCCTTTTATCGTTTTATTCCCCCCAGTTGCTGTAACCATGGCACCGTCCAGCCCATAACACGCTAACCTCGCTCCATGTGATTACACTTTGCAGAGGATTTTTCCCTGACAAATCGCACCAGGGCTATTAACTGTGGGCCACAGGCCGACCGACCGCCACGTGATGGGCTTGCATCTCCATGGCAACGGCGCCTGACTCACCTCAGAGGCCAGAAAAAGAGAGGGCTGCGATTCTGACACGTTCTGCCTTCAAGTGCTAAACCAGACCCGACATGGTGTAAAGTGGTGGCGGGAAAAAAAACGAGAACACGTCAGCTCAACCTGCCAGGCCGGGGCGGAGGCGGCTGGGAGCGACAGGCCGACATGCACGCCGCCGCACGGCGCCGCTCGCGGCCCCCCCACCCCACTCTTATTTTTAATGCCTTTGGACAGGTTAGCCGGGCAGGTTCACACTGTTACCAGGAACAGGCAGGACAGGAGCTCACGGCGGCGGCGGCTGGCAGCGACTCCACCGGCGGCCAAGGCCCCCCCCCCCCGCCCCCCCGCCTTCCTTGTCTGCCATGACGGCCGATGCAGTAAGTATTTGTTTTCTCGTCGGTGTCCAGGGGCTCCACTTTGGTTATATCGCTGATTATTAATCATAAAATTGACTGAAAATTGTCCCTCGGCTAACGAGTTCATCCGTTGGCCTCAGCTATTTTAAATCGTGTGATCGTATAGCAAAAGGCCCCGGGCTGACAGGGGCCCGGCCCCGTCTCACTTTAATTGCTGATTGCGTAACACACAAAAAAAAGCCCAAAACTCCACGGCTCACCGGCCCTTTTTCCCACCCGACTGTGTCAAGTCGACACGCCGCTAACACACCCTTATTACCTCCTCTATAAAACACAACTGAGGGGGGGGGGGTTGTGGTTAAACATCAATAATGCAGATGAGTTTATTTAATTAGGTACATTTAGTGTAATACCTGATATAAAGGTATTAGCTGAGGACGCAGGACTTAGCCGTTGTGAGAATGAGATCGCGCCCTCAGCGTGCACGTTTGAGCCGGTATTCACTAGAAATCTGCGCTCTGGAGGCGTCGGCGGGTTTGGTTAAGAGGCAACTGGTTGAAGCAGGTCCAGGCTGAGGGGAGAGTCTCGCCGTGGAATCTGAGATGAGGTGAATAGTTTAACCTGAGCGCGTTCTCTCTGCCGCCCCCGGAACAATGTTTGGAGTCCATCCACATTTCCATCATCGTGGACGCTGCAGAGGACGCAGAGGACGACTGAGACAACCCACAAACAAGCAGGAAAGAGGAAAGAGATTCCAAGCGTGACCAATTTAGCCGTTGTCCTGGATCAGAGATAAGGCCCTTTCTCTGCTTCCCCAGTCTGCTTTGCTCAACTCTCACAATCCCCCCCGGCTCCTGGGGGGGGATGCTGCGTGAGCCCTCGCTTCTCTCTCACAACCTTTACGTACCTCTGAGCCCCCCCCCCCCACCACCACACCCTTCAGGCATTCACACACCATGTTTATTTCCACAGCTTTTTGGTGGTATTTCAAAACAGCCTGTGAGGAGCAGAAGAGGGGTTGGTTGGGGGCACTGGTCTGCTGGACGTGTTCATTTTCTCGGTGACACGGCTCCGGGACCACAAGCTGGACTGGAAGCTGTTGTGCCGCTCCGAGCCGGCGTCCTTGACTTAATAAGCTGCTAATCAGCTACACCATTCTGCCTCTGCCACATAATGACATCCCTGGTGGATGGGAACATGTATCTGTTCCTGAGAACATCTGCCCCTCCTCTGCTTGCCCGTCAGCCCCTCCACCTCTCAGCCCACCGCCTGATGGATGAGACCGATGGACGGGGGGGGGGGCTGCATCCAACATCCTCATGGCTATGGGAAGGCAGAAAATCACAGCGCTTAAAAGCTCCTTTATTTACAGTTTGGGAGGGTGAAATGAACAGGAAGTAGCTTAAATTGAGATCAACTCAAAGGAAAGGAGGAGAAATCTCTAATCATGAGCTAATTCAGTGATTTCATTTAGCTATACTGATTACCTTTTCCCCTCAGTAAAAAATAAAGAGCTTGAAGAAGAGCGTCTGTCCAAAATAACTGCGTGTGAGTTGATTTTTAATATCCTCGTCAGTGGAAGAACCTGAGCTGTTGTGGCGTCGTCAAAAAGGAGAAAAAGATATTAAAACAAACAAGAAAAGCTGCGTCTCTGTAGGGATCTTTCCCTGTTGTCAGATGATAAAAACATTCCCTGTTAAGCGCCAGACAGCACGAGATATCTTAGCAGCACAGTGGGACAACAAATACCGGAAGAAGGCAAAGAGAGCCGACCTAAGGTCATGTGGAGAATTATTCAAAGCAGCCCAGCATGCTAATGCACGTTACACAAAATATCTGGAGGATGTATCTGAACAGGAGCCTTATGAAGCACTGTCACTGTTATGAGACGCCCGACTTCCTGTTCAGGAGCGGCGACGCATCAAGAGCTCCAGCGTTGAGGTCAAGAACTCGCCGAGTCTCATCAGAACTTCTGAGGGAACCTCCCATGTTTCGGGTCACGTGGTTTTATAGCGGAAGCAGCGTTTCAACACGGACGGCTCCGTCGGAGGATCAACCAGGTTCTGTGCGATGACGATTGCCACGAGATCAAGAACAAAGAAACTGTCTGGAAGCCGATTTTTATTTATTGCAGAACCCGGAAAAGGCTGCGGGAAGTCAATTATCCCCCTGTGTCTTCCTCCTGCCACAAACCCACCACTCCCCACGCTCCAGGCTGCAGCAGCAACAAGGGGGGCGCAGACACCTCACTAATCACAGCAGCAATTAGCGCAAGCATCATAAAGCGCCGCCTATGAAACAGCTATCGACTTGTGTTATTGTCATTACTTATGCTTCTCCAGCTTTCTCATCAGCCCGTGAACTGGCCAGAGAAGCAGCTGGGTGACAAATAATGGGCTCCTAATCAGAAACAATGAGATCATCACTGGCGTTATGGCGCCGTGCTCCTGGGGAAGAGTAAACATTTGCAAATCAAAGTTACTTAGCTAGCCAAGATGCATTCAGGGATTCAGTCAAGCCAAGCCAAGGCTTTTCAGTAGCTTTAGCAAAAACAATCTTCTGATGTGTTGGAATGCTGTGGTTGTGTTGTGCTATTGGGGCGTTCCCGCTGCAGGAACCTTTAACTGAATCCCTGCTCCAAGGTCGGCCTTGGAAAACCCCCCGGGAGGGGCTTGAGGTTCACTGGGCGCCGTCTGGAAATCACCGAGTCTTCAGTCTTTGCGTTTGCCAGCTGAAAGCGTGTTCACGACCCATCAAAAGTCGCTGGGACGTCCCTGAGGAGGTCCTACAGTGGAGACACGACAATCAAGGAACGCTAAGTTCCTGCCCCGGCATTTTCCAGGAGCTCCTGCTGTGGAGCTCAGTGCTCCTCCAACCATTGCCCAACCTCTCACCTCCTAATTCAGGGTTTGCTCTGCTCTATGTCCCACTGACCTCACAGCCGTTTGCATTTTACACGTGATGTATCGGCGTCGATGTGATGTCACAGTATTCGAGGATGCTAATGCTAACAGATCCTGGTGTGTATCGGTCCAAAAGTCGCAGACCCTCCTCAGCACAATGAGCAGCTGACTTCCACTCACGCTAAGCAATTCTTAGCTGCAGTCATTGCCGCGTTTAGCTTTTATAGCTATAAAACCGTTCCTTGGCAGGCGACAGCAGAGGTCATGATGCAGAGGCTGTTTGCTTAGCAGCATCGTTTTTAATATATCAAACTTTATGTGATATCATTTTCAGCTGTATTGTAAAAAAAAGCCGGCGGCTCCAGAGCAGGATGTGACTCCTCATGCCTCTGTTGTAAATCAGGTGGTTTTAGAGAGGGCAAGTTTACTCTGGGGGGCAATAATGTGAATATTTCATGGGCCTTTAATTTTTTTTGGGGGGGGAGGGGTTCTCCTTAGGTTAGGGTTATTTCAGTTCCTTTTCTTTGTGACATATGATGTCACCAGACAAGAGACTCATTTTGACCCCTGGTAAGCTAGCAAAGGACAGATCAAAGACGGGAAACAAGGCAAAACATTTCTTTCTTCAAAGAGGGCATTAACTCTGCCAATTCAAGCACCTCTGCCAATTTTGTGGCAGTTTAACCGATAGCCTGGAGGGGTACGTCGCTATCGGATGGAGACCAGAAGAATCCTTCATTCATGCACGTGTTTGATGAAACAAATAACGTGTGTTACAGAGGGACAGCACGAGACTGGTTTAGATCAGGTTTATCTGATAGATACCAGTTTGCTCATGTCCATGGTGTTCCCTCCTCATACAGTAGGGCTAGCCATGGAGTTCCACAAGGTTCTGTACTTGGAACAGTCCTTTTTACCTTGTACATGCTTCCCTTAGGAAACAAGCTTCAGACCTGTCTTAAAGACATAAAGTCCTGGATGTCCTGGAATTTCCTTTAAAATTCAGACAAAACTGAGGTCATGGTGTTTGGTCCGGAACCTCTCAGGGACAGATTAGATTGTGGCAGGACTAGCAATGACACCAGTATTTGTTAGTTCTCTTTATGAATGACAAAACCAGAATGAATCCTAAAAGTGCACCGGAAACATCAGGGTGCAGAAGGCACCCCCAGCCCATAATCCTCCTGGGTGAGAGGCACCCGCCTGCCTGATCACATGATCACTCCAGATGACATTTCTGAAGCCTCCAGCTGATCCAAAATGCTGCAGCTAGAGGCCGAGGCTGCCGAGCTACATGGTTTATGACCCTCCCCGGTCCTCTCCTTCCTCTCCTCTTCTCTCCTGACTTCTGTCCTGTCCTCCTCTCTTCTCTCCTCTGTCCTGTTCAATTTTCTTTTCATTTCCTTGTGTCGTATTTTCTGCCATAGTTTTTAAAAAAAGTGTCTTTTTTTCTTCCAGCTCAAAAGAATCGGGTGTTTCATTGTTAAAAATCAATGCTTTTATTTCTATACCTCATTATTTCACAATAAAAACACACACTGTAGCTCTCATACAGAAGGCCTAACTTATGAAACGTTAACCTCAATTAGTGGTCAAATAGTTGGTTTTGTTCTGGTGGGAGAAGGTCCCGATGGCTCTTCAGCGCTGAAGGTTTCCCACACCTCTACCATCCCATATTCATCTTCAAAGAGATACTGATAAAAGCCACCATGAAAGCATTAAACCAAGTCTGTTTTAAAGTGGTGGCTTTGACTCTACATGTGATGAAACAAAGCATTTTATCCAGTGGGACAGTCAGCAAATGCAGTGACTCAACACAAAG
This sequence comes from Takifugu rubripes, assembly GCF_901000725.2. Lineage (NCBI taxonomy): Eukaryota > Metazoa > Chordata > Actinopteri > Tetraodontiformes > Tetraodontidae > Takifugu > Takifugu rubripes. Next base: position 1,130,379 of record NC_042288.1, on the reverse strand, counting down.
ATGGACGAATGCATCCCGAAAACAATGAGAGCAGACGTCTTCAGAAGTGGACGACCAGAGCGTCCAGAGCCGTGGCAGATGACGGAGAGGAAGCTGAGTTACAGCGTGGACAGTTTTGAGGGCATGATGCTGAACGAGAATCTTCTCAGAGGCATCTTTGCGTATGGATTCGAGAAGCCTTCCGCCATCCAACAGCAGGCCATTGTTCCGTGCATCAAAGGCTTTGATGTCATCGCGCAGTCCCAGTCGGGCACTGGCAAGACGGCCACCTACGTCATCGCCGCCCTGCAGAGAATCGACATGATGAAAGAGGACACCCAGGCTATTATTCTCGCACCCACCAGGGAGCTGGCCAACCAAATTCAGAAAGTGGTGCTCAGTCTGGGGGACTACATGGGGGTCCGTTGCCATGCCTGCATTGGGGGGACGAGCATTCATGAGGACATGGAGAACCTGAGGTCAGCGAACCCTCACGTCATGGTGGGAACACCAGGTCGCGTCTTTGACGTATTAGCACGCAGGGCCGTCTCTGCCAAGGCCATAAGACTGCTGGTGCTTGACGAAGCTGATCAGATGCTGGGTAATGGCTTCAAGGACCAGATTCATGAAATCTTCTGTAAGCTGCCCACCAATGTCCAAGCCATCCTGCTGTCGGCGACCATGCCAGCTCATGTCCTGGAGGCCACAAAGATGTTCATGCAGGATCCAGTGAAAATTCTCATTAAAAGGGAGGAGCTGACCATGGAGGGCATTCAACAGTTCTACATTAAGACTGAAACAGAAGAGAAGAAGCTGGAAAGCCTGTGTGGCCTGTACAGCACGCTCACCATAACTCAAGCTGTCATTTTTGTCAACACCAGAAAAAAGGCCGAATGGCTGACTCAGGAGCTGATGTCCAAGGATTTCACAGTCTCCGTTCTGCATAGTGAGATGGGGCAGAGCGAGAGGGATACCACCATGAAGGAGTTCCGCTCCGGCTCCAGCCGAGTGTTCATCACCACCACCGACTGCTGTCCCGAGGGATCGATGTTCAGCAAGTGTCGCTGGTCATCAACTTTGACCTCCCGACCAAATTAGAGAGCTACATCCACAGGATCGGTCGCAGTGGCCGGTTTGGCAGGGGGGGAGTGGCGATCAACATGGTGACGGAAGAGAGCCAACCCATGCTGGCCATTATTCAGAACTTCTATGACTTCAAAATCAAGGAGCTTCCTGCAAACATGGTCGATATTGTCTGAAAGGCTTCGAGAGTTTCAAAGCTAAAAATCACAAATACCCAGGTTCCTGTGATGCGCAGCACCGTTTTCCAAACCTGATCGTCAACGCCTGCTTTTGAAAAATGTATCAGCCGAATTTCCTTGTATTGATGAATAAAAATGAAATTTGAAATGCAGCTTGTGCTCCCTGTCTTGTCGTCTTCTTCTACTCATCTGTGATTGGTCCGCTGACACAGCAGCCTCCATTCCCAGACTTCCCTCACCCTAAAGAGTTCCTCCACCTCTTCCTGGGGTATTACGAGGCACAGTTCTATGTTCTATGTTCTACAGTTCTATGTTCGAAGTTTGCATGTCACCATTGTTTATACTATTTGCTACTCAAAGTTGCTATTTTCACCTGGACTCTACATCTTCTCGACCACTGTGGCATCAAGGTAATGAGCATCTAGTGTCTTTATTAGCATTGGCCATTTTTATTGTCTATGCTCAAGCACCAAAAGCATCATCCACTCACGTAAAGGGTCATTACGGTTGGTAATAACTATTTTAACACACTTTTTGCCCATCACTGATCCAGACTATTTGCTGACACGACCTTCTCTCTTTTGGAACTGGATATATGATTCTTTCTCTAACCGGGGTTTTACCCCCACACTTCTCTGGGGTTTGGAGACATCTTGTTAACATATTTAGTTGGAGAATTCCTGTTTTCCACACTCACGAGTTTCTCTCTCATGTGTGGAGCCTGTGAGGGTTGCCGGAGTCTTCTATAGACCCAAACACAACACTCTTCTAATGATAACAAGAAATTAACTTTCTCTGCTCCACTGAAGAAGCCCATAAATAATTAATTGGTTTGTTGAAGTGGGGCTGGTTTTGCATGACCAATTTGCTTCCTCCACCCGACTGTAATCAGATGCTGCTGCCTCAGCGTTCCTTCATTTATTTTTTGCTCAATTAAAACAGCAAATATTTTTAGGTGGTGTGATAGTCGGGAATATCTGAGCTCTCTGACTCTACAGAGGAGTCAGCAGATCCGGAAGAAGTTCCTGCAGTATGAATATTTCATCAATGATTCCTGTTGAATCAGGCAGTCGGTCCTTCAGTGGAAGTAGACTTTTGTACAAGCCTGTTGTCCTCCACAGATGTGGACCATGTGGACCAGACCACAGAGGTTGTAGCTGCTCCAGACCTTCTGCCCCCGCCGGGAAAGCGTGATATCGCCATCACGAATGCAATCAAACCCTGCAAACTGGGCGTAGCTTTGTAATCTTGTCCAATCTCAGGAAGCTTGGGTTGGTAATTGAATGCTGACTTCCTTTTAATAAGCATGACAGGTGCTGCGAGGTGATCACATGCACCATGTGAACCATCTGGTACTTTGTGGATCTCCCTCATGATAGTCAGTCAAAGTGTGACTTATTTATCCTGGGAAATTCCGCCCCGGTGGACTCGCCGTTTCCTCGCTCGTATCGTCACATTCCGAATCGCATTAAACAGCGAGTCAGCAACAGCGTGCCTAATCTACGCACACAACTCGACGTTGTTTACCATGAAGGAAATTTGCCACAGGCGATCTCCGTGACAACGGCAAATCTGTGACCGAATCACTGTGCATCATAGGACAAGCGATTTGGAGCCGCGGCTTAAGAAATTGTTTCCGCCACGGTTGTCTTCTCTCACCTGGGCGGCTGGACATCGCTCATGACCAAAGGGGTCAAAGAAAAACTTGCTCAGACTGATTCACGTGTCTCTAGTTGAACTTTGGCCACAACGTGGAGAAAAATGCTCAACTGCACGTGGAAATGCATAGTCAACATAAACGATTATATTAAGATTCTCGCCTTTGCTTTCAATGAGCTCCGGTTTCTGCAGGTCAACAATCGGGATCTAAACTAGCTCTAACCAGCTTCGTGGAGAAATGGATTTCAATGGAAAAGCTGGCAAAGAGTTGCTGAACAAGAAATAATGCCTTTAAAGATCACCATGTTCCCACAAGCTGCCTATCTTTAGACATTTTGAGGCTAAGCCAACATTTAAGGGGAGTGAGGTGCGAACCCATCAGAGTTCTACTTGAATGAGTACCTTGACAGGTAAATCAGAGCCAGAGAGAGATTTGAACAGTCTATTTCATATCCAACAAATTCACCTCACAGGAACTTGATTCCAGGCCAAAAGGGGAAAAGAGTGTGAGTAATGAAGGAAAAGGCACATTAAAGCAGCTAATATGATCAGATGTATCTGGGGGATTTCTTAAACATTGTTCTTTCTCATCATCTGGTCCAAGCCCACCTACACAAAGTTGCAGCCGTTATTATGAAGGCGAGAATAACTTTGAGGCAACATTTAAAGGAGATAAAAGCTGTTTTGACCCCCCAGATGCGTGGGTCAGCAAACAATGGAAATAGACGTTTCCTAACCTGACCACAAGCTTAGATAGGATGCTGGCTTTAGCACATTAAAGTGCGCTTGATATCTGTGGCATTTGTTCTCCAGGAGACCAGGGACGTGACCTTTGTGGACGGGGGTCAGACGGAGCAACCAGGTCATGAAACCAGCATTGAGAAGGTGAAGATTGAAGAGAAAGAGACAGCATAGATGACACCAAAAGCTCCTCATGATATTAGACTGGAGCTTTATGAGATAACGAGGTTCCCACGTGGGCTTTTCAAGAAACACAAGTAAATATCGGCAGATGACGCGAGGATGCTCTCATCTGACTGGTGCTTTCCTTTAGCGGCACACAGTTGATCATCCGTGTGACCAAATGTTGGTGCATCCTAGAATAGCCCCCCTGAATGGCTGACAGGATCTCTGCGTGTTGATACAAGCGCTGCCGCTGTTCACTTCCATTAATTATCAAGCACCAAATTCCTGAATGAGCCAGCATCCTTTCCAGCCCACCCACCTCCCACCGATCATTTTTTTTTCCTTCCATCTGATGACTTCAGACAGCAAGTCTTATTTCCCGTAGTTCATTTCATATAATTCCACTTAGTACAGATCCAGAGGTGGATGCTCATTCTTGTTGCAGTCATTTTCATTTAAAACAAGGGCTAAATATGAGGAATAAATACCTCCTATTGGATTTTTTCCCACCGTTAAGTGCTGGAAATGGCACTGTGGGGGCGGATAGGAGGCGAGAAAAGTGGATGTACAGTGGGTGAGGTGACAATAGTGAAAAGCTGTTAATATCCATGCAATTATCTCAAATGCACTTCCATCTAAAACATTTCCATTCTCTAAATAGCTCCATCATTCTTCTTCTTTCCTCCTTAATTTGAGTCTATTTTTCTACACTTCCACAGTCCTCCCCCCCATCATTACACCTCTTCTGCCCGCCTGTGTCTGTCGATATGATTTATCAGAGATGCTTCCTGCTGCCTCCGTACGGGCTGATTGGATGACCATCCTTATGATACCCTCTTGCCACATGTGAATGGCCAAAACCTCCTCTTTCTTTACGGCTTCCTGGCTATTGTCTACGTCACCTTAATGTAAACTTGGGTTCTGTAAAATGACTCTCATTTTCCGTCCATCACACAGGGGCGTTTGCCACTCGGAAGAGATGAGATTACACCTCTTTGCTGTCATGCAACAGGAACCATTCAAAAGCTTCAAATGAAGACAACAAGCAAAGCAGGGAAGCGTCTGTGTAAGTATAACAGTTACACTTAGGAGATGTTTAAAAAAAAGCACGCTAGTCCTGCTACATTTCACCAGAAATGCAGCACAACTCGGTGTGTCCTGTTGCAGCCAAACAAATCAGAAATGACAGAGCCGTCAGAATCTCTGACGGCTCTGTCATTAAGCCGTCCTTTTTAGTTATATTGGGGCACAGAAATCTGTCTATGCTAACAATGCTGAGTGATAACCAAAACCATGAGCTCTGAAGACCGGTAGCCAAGGCTAAGAGACCAGATGGAGGTTCAGATGACCCTAAGAGAGGTCACCCTGGCTGATCTCCAGGTCCAGGTACGGGAGGCTGACTCCATCACTACTTTTAAGATCAGACTTAAAACCTTCCTCTTTGAAAAAGCTTATTGTTACTAATTCTGTAGTTCCAGTTACTATCATAGACAGACAAACTATCATACTGAGGGGGTCGTCTAATCGTTAGGTCACATCTTAGCTATGCTGTTATAGGCCGAGGCTGCCGGGGTCCAGAAACATGATCACCTGACAGGCCTCTGTCACCCCACTGGGTCATGGTTTCCTCTCCTCTCCTCTCCTCTCCTCTCCTCTCCTCTCCTCTCCTCTCCTCTCCTCTCCTCTCCTCTCCTCTACCTGTCCTCCCCCCCTCCTCTCTCTCTTAATATTCATGTTTGTGGGGGGGAAGACAACGGCAGGAGAGGAGGAGCCGTCAGGTCAAGGAGGACTGATATGGTTACCTGATGAGCTGGAGAGGACAGGGACTGGGGGAGGAAGGACAACCTGATGAGGAGGTGACGACCTTGCTCACCTGGAGTAGGGAACCAGGCTCTGCGGAGGAGCAGCACAAGATGACCGAGCAGGACGAGATGAGCCCTTTAGCACTGACCCAGGTCACCCAGGTCACCGGGGCCACAACGTGGACAAACAGGTGTACCATTATTGAGCTGAAATCAGAACAGAGAAGCTGACCTCTGCCTCAGAATGACATCACAGAGGATTCTCCAATACTGGTAGCATGCTAAGGAAGCATGCTAAGGCTAACAGACAGCAAGGATCAGGCTTTGAGCCTTTTTTAAAGACCCAAATTGATCAATATGGAAACACTGACAGAGAAAGTCCATCCCACCTGTCCCTGAAGGGGGAAAGGGGGGGGGGGGGATTTCAGGACAGAAGGTCCTGGGTGAGGTCCTCAGCAGAGTGAAGCTTGACAACTATTATACTCCAGATATGACAGATGTGGACCAGCTGACACTGTTAAAGCCACACCGGAGAAGCATTCTTCAATGCACTTATCAGCCTCAAACATGGACATTAAGTGTAGAGGTCAGAGGTCATGTGGGGCACCTACAGAAGCGTGTTAGGGATGTGCAGCCCATACCTGGAATCTGCTGTGAGCAGCGTTTCCCTTTTCTGCAAACTTTTTGCACGCTGGCAGATGATCACAGCTGGATGGCCGCCAACGGACGGCAACAGAAGCGGAACTTTAAAAGCGCTCTCCGATACCAGATGGTCTGGACACGCCGCTGCAGCCATCCGAACCCAGTCGGCATCACCCAGCAGCTGAATCCTCACCATGGCCAACAGGGGGCGCTCGCTCCTCCTCTACGCTAACAACAGACTGTGCTCCAGCACGCCTCCAGCCAACAGGCCAGTCTTCCTGGGCCGGATTTAGGAACATCAATCCAGGTTGTTTGTATCCGCGAACCCAGAGTCGGACCCCCAACAAGCAACAGTGGAAAGGGAAAAGTCCTTTTAACAGGCTTAAACCTTGAGCAGGACCAGGCTCATTCAGGGGGACCCTCTTGCTGATGGCTGAAAGCTCTTGTTTGTTTGTTTGTTTGTTTGTTTGTTTGTTTGTTTGTGTGTGTGTGTGTGTGTGTGTGTGTGTGTGTGTGTGTGTGTTCCTCCTCAGAAAAACCTTTTTAATGGCGCCTTCGGCACATGTGGAGTGTTTTCATCTGATGTGACTGAGGATCATTTTAACGGTCAGACGTAGAAACATCTTTGAGGGCCTTGCCAAGGCTTGTCCAGGGCTGGTCTGGGAGCTGCCTGATTGCAAATAACACACGTGGAATATCAAGTAACAAGTAACAAGTCGCTACATATCTGTGTCTCGTTGCTCAAGTAGAGGTCTGTAAAGGTCTGCAGGCATGAGAAGATTTCCAGATGTCTCAACCGGCACGGCTTTAAAAATAGATCAAGGAGGCATCGGAGGTCAAAATATGCTCAAACATGAAATAATGCTGCAATCTGCTCTGTTAGCCTCCACATCCCGGAGCTGCGATTGGGTCATACTGATGGTCTAGTTGTCAAAGTGGACCTGAAATCGTCCACAACCATGGAGATGCCGCAGCAGCTGCAGCGGTTCTAGTCACATGACACTGATGTGGGACTCAAATGTGGTTGATGTGAGGAACTTTAAAAGAACCCGAGGGGAGCTGCTTCACATTTTAAAATAAAAGCAATTCTGCTGATGTGTTGTTTGCTGTTGATATTATTGTTGTTTCTGGGTTTCGTAGGCGTTCTTTTGGTATCCGGGAGTGAAGCGTTGAAGCAGCTGAGCTTTATTCTTGTGCTTGCTAAGAAAAGTGATAAAAGGGAACTTTGCATAGAGACTAAAGCAGGTGATGTGACCCTCTGTAACAAGGGACAGGACAGAGACACTAGTGTGTCTCCAGAGAGAAAATTAGACCTTTTGTGCTGTTACCAACGTGCATATTACACAACTTTATTGTGAGACTCCATTGAGACTGGAGGGGCCCAACAAACTGTCAGCCCCAGGCCCCCCTGGCAGCTAGAGGTGGCCCTGCTCAGTGGGTGTTGTCGTGGCGCTCTTCTTATTCTTATCCTGATCTTATTTGTTATAATTATTGTATTTAATTGATCTCTGCCTATTTCCTCCTCTACCTGTCCTCCCCCCTCTCCTCTCCCTTTACCCAGCCCCCCACATCAGCAGGAGGGTCCCCCTACATGAGCCTGGTCCTGCTCAAGGTTTCTTCCTGTTAAAGGGGAGTTGTTCCTGCCACTGTTGCTTGTCTGGGGTCAGGCCCTGGGATTCTGGAAACAGACGCTGTATAAATAAAGAGTGATGATGATGTTATTTCCACCACTGCCGTGTGCAACCACCCAGTCATCTAGCAACCCTTATATGGGGGCGTCATGACTGCGGGCGCCGAGTCAGCACACGCTGTGTATGGCGGGCAGGAAAAAAGAACCCTTTCTTTGTTGGGTTTTTTTAAAAACCCGTTCATGATCACTCATCCTGGTCGCCAGTGACTGATGTGGCAATCACCGCACTTCTGCGAGCCTTTCAAGGTCAACGCGGAACGACTGCACAGGGACGAGGATGACAAAAGCAAATAGTCAAGAGAGAAAAGCCGACAAGCACTCGCTGGCGAGGGAGGAGGGAGACGTGCACATGCTTTCATGGCAGACTGACAACTGCCTGGTTTTAATGCTGAGTGGCAGCTGCCTCGGAACAGCTCAGGTCTTCTGCCTAACAATCAGGACACCCACACTTGTGGAGTGCACGACACGGCGATGACCAGCAGGCCAACCAGGAAGGTCTGCTTCTTGCTCCTTGCTCCGTCCCGCCGTCCTCCGGGTAATGGAGTCGGCATCAGCAGATGCTAGCGACCAGGTCAAATTGGGAGTTCTACCTTAAAACTCGATTGCGATGTTATCTTCTCTTTTATAGTCATCCAGCATCTATCTTAGGAAGAGCGGGAGCACGAGTTTAATCAGAGTCGTCGCTCTGAGGCACCTTTATCAGCTGGATCAGGCCTTAAAACCAGGCAGCTGTAATCTCCCCACTAACAGAGTGAGGAGCTCTCTGAGCTGCTCCTCCAAATGAAATACTGGCATGGCGGTACTCTGAGGGGGATGGAAGCTCTCCTCGGAATGGGCTGACCTCTATGGATGCTTTCCGACTGCTAGGTATCAGGCTCTCCTGACGCACATCTGGGATCCGATCAGGAGCCGGACCTCCTCCTCACATTTTAGCTCCTGGTGATGAACCCGTCTGTCGGGGGTGAATGGAGGGATGGAATCACGCAGTTTTCCAAGTCCAGACACTTCCATCATCCTCCAGAGAGCTCAGCTTGAGTGTCCTCTGTCTTCAGAAAGGACTCCTGACAACTCCAAGGCGGGAAACACACCTACTGATGTTGGGATGGGGGCGCCCAGAGCCGATCCAGTAGTTTGACTTCTCACTGCTCCTGAGAGAGTTGGAGAGAGTCCAGATCGACCTTTCCAGAGCAGACCGCCTCCACGCTACCAAGCTACCGATCAGGATGGAGAGTGAAGGAATGAGCGGAAAACTCCCCGAACAGGAGAGGAAAACTGCTTCCCTCCTGTGTTTGAAGGCTTGACAGAAAATGATTGGATATTCCTGATCGAAGTCTTGATTTGAAGACTCCCGTTCCCAGATGTCAGACACGGATAAACTCGCTGGTTTGTGCACCTGACAGCCGCTGCTGCCTGTCGTGCCACTGCACCATTCTGGGAACCACAGCATGGTCCAATTTCCCAAATCCTATTTGGAATCCGGACGGATCTTGTAATCTGTAATTTTCTATTCTTATCTCCACGGGTAGGCTGGCGTTTTCGGTTGGAACACAGCACAAGGGTTTACGGGACAAATCTAAAGCCAGCAGCCTGTAAACATGAGACATGCTGAGATTGGCCAAATCCCTGATCCCTGCTTAAGGAACGACTCTTCTCCCGCTTCTGCTCCGTTCCAACTTGTCTTCACGCACGCAGCGCTCTGCACACTTCCTGTCCGGTGTCTCAGAGGGGTTTTGGGCTGCACCATTTCCTGATATCTGAACAAGGGTCCCCCGTTACCTTTACTCAGGGGCCGCGGCGACGCTAATATTGGCACTGATCTCCACAGCGGTGAGACTACCGGACTTAGCAATGCCTGTTAAGGGGTGCTAAAACAAGTAGCATATTCTACATATCCTGGGTCCCGCAATACTGAGGTATCAAATGGGGGGGGGGGGGGTCTCTGTATTTAAAACATGGCTATCATTTCATATCAGCCAAGGACAGAACTGCAGCCATGGATCAAAATGTTGAATTCTGCCTGCAGAGCACTTTCAGTAATTCTCCTGGTCGTCCCGGCCTCCTCCAGCGAGGCTCTTTGTGGTAGTTTTATGACTCGAGACTTGTGAGCAGCAGTGAGCAAGGAGCCAGTCGGAAGCAGGAAATGAATCCCAGCAGTAACTGAAAACAATTAGTAGCTGTTGACGGCGTGTTGACTGTGCGATAAGAGAGGCGACAGTGGAAGAACAGAAGAAAGTTGCACCTTCTGCACGTGAGGAACGGCTGCAGCTATCGGTGTTAGCATAGCTATTACCAGTCGCTAACTAGAATTCAGTAATACTGACACATTTAATTTCTGCAACACGAACAAAAAGTGATGATGCCTCAACTTGTAATTGTTTGTTCTCGAGGCTCCTGCTCTTTACTCCCACACCCCCCCCCCCCCCCCCCCCCCCCCACACACACACACACACCTCTGACATTTTAAATGAAAATCACCAAGATAGACAACAATGTAACTCGCAGTTTGTTTGCTATTGGCTGTTGAAAAGAAGAAAAGGGGAAATCATTTTAATTTCTCATTTATAAGCACCACTGGATTACAGCTGCCAGCTAAATGTTTAATTTAAACCGAAAATATAATAAATTAGCATGAAATTGCTACCTCCTGTGATTACTCCGGGATCGTGTTTGTTCCATCAGAGAAAAGCCAAAAGCAGCTGGACGATTTGGACGCTACCTTTGAAATAAAACTGTCAGTGTTCTGAAGAACACGTCTTCATCTCATCAGTAGCGTAGCTTAGCCATCACCCAAGACAAGGTTCTGCTGCTGCAGCAACATTTCCTGCGGCTCCTTGAGAGCCCGAGTGTCTTGTTTATGTGTCTTGTGGCGTATTTTATCCACTTTGTCCTCGACAGCTTTAGTTCTCTTTTCTCGGCTGCTGCGGCGAGCGTGTGCTGGACCGACCTTTGACCTTGAGGAGGACCAAATAACCCGGTGTTCCAGCGCTCTTTCACGACTGTGCACCTCTCTTCGTTTGCCTCCCGTAATTAACTTTCACAACAACAGATGTGCTGCCAAGGTCATGACAAAAAGGTTTCCCGATGTGACTGGTGTAAGAGAACGACCCCCCCCCCCCCACACACACACACACACACCCCCACCACTGTGCTCCATTTAGAAAGTGAGCATTTTCCCAGCGTTCCCAGTGAGGCACAGGAAGTTTGGAGGACAAAGACCCCCCTGGTTTGTACGTCTTCCAGTGTGCGACACCCTTAGGGTCCTTGTGCCACCATCCGCTAAATTAACAACCGCCCCCCCCCTCATCTGAGAGGGGTCTCCTTCCTCAAACCTGCGTGAGGAGCAGCTGGGGGAGCGTTCACAACTGCCGCTCCCCAAAGCCCAATGCAATTGCCCTGTTATTGTCCACTCATCCACCGCTCAGTGGGACGAGGGGGGGGGGGGGGGGTTACAACATATCGTAATTTGACAGTGAGCTTTGTATTAAATTCTGCTGTTAGCCTCAGTGGACGGTCAGAGGGGAGGTGGCGCCGCCAAGCTGTCCTCGCTTTAAATGAAACATGATATCCTTGTCCGGGAAAATTGGGGCAGCAGTCGGCAGGGTGATGGTTTAGTTACGCACTTGAAAGAGGAACGTCGGGCAAACCGAGCAGCTAAACCTCCTGCCTGCACAGTTCCGCATGCTAATGCTAATGCTAAGAGAAGCACAGTGAAACACGTCCACTGCTCAGAACTGTTGTGATGTTCTGCTTCTAATGGGAATGGCTGATGGTTCCGGCGTCATTTCCAATCATAACCCACCCCGCTAACGAGGGAAGATTAAACCGATGCTAAACCTCCATTTTCATAGAGCGGATCGGCATTTCACTGGTTTCTGACTGGTTTAATCATTCTTACACCAGTAAATGTGGCGGAGCAGCAAAGCCCGGACGTCGGCGCTCGAGGCCTTTTGACCAGGAAGTCATTAATCACCCTCCTACAGGTGACAAAGAGTAATTAGCTCTGAGACAGACTCCCGCTGATTCACTCACTCACGCTACACGTGCGCAGGTGCGTGAACGTGTGCACGAGGCGGCAGCAGCGACGACAATGAATCGCCATCTCAACAGGTCCACTGTGGATTATCTGCACCCTCACACCCTCACACCCTCACACACACGGGGGAGTGTGTGTGTGTGCGTGCGTGTCTGTGTTTCTTTAGAGGTGTTGGGCGGGTCAGAGATCCCTCCTACCTGGGGAGCGAGTCAGTCTGTCTAGGCATGATTAAATCCTCCACCTGTCCTCATTCATCAAATCCACCACACATATTAATTATCACGAACCTTCAGAAGTACAGCAAAGGACACACACCCGCGCGTGCGGCCTACCTCTCCTCCACCTGAGACCCTTTCAGATTTCCACTTGAGTTAAAATTCAGCTTGGATACTGATGGAGGCTGTAAGTGCCTGTGGCACTACAAGTCAGCAGAGTAATTTCAAAGGTAGCCGGGACGGCGGCTGCTGCTAGCGGAGTGTTGCAGCCCAAACCCGCCGTCATGTCACTCACTCCCCACTTCCTGTCCGCTCCCACGCACCTAAAGGACGTCCCGAAGACCTAAAGACGTCCCCACGTCTCACTTTAAGGTTCCGGAGGCGGTTCGACGATGCAGCGTTTCCCGCTTTTGACCCTTTTGAAGGCGACACTTTGATCAGGCGGTTCTTGTGCTGGTCACCTGTGAGCTTTACCCCCCCCCCCCCCACGTTCGCGTTGCGTCTTTCTCCTCCGCAGGTGACGCAAATGCGAAGCTGCAGGTGTTTCTCTTACTCTCAAACTGTTGAGCACATCGCTGCGAAGCCTTCAAAGAGTGGATTAAAGCTCCGCCAGCGACACACACACACACACACGCACACACACACAGCTGTCTGTCCGTCCCATTGAAGCGAGCCGTTCCTGTACCTGCTGTGGATAACGCCCCCCCCCCCACCCCACCTTCCCCACCGGAACAGTCATCCATTTCCTGGCTGTTCGCTCTGTCTCCAGGATTCAAATGGTGCCGTTTTCACTCACGTCAGCAAAAGGAATGACGGCACATTCTTCAGGCTGGAGCCCATAAATCAGCGTGTCCCTCTGTGAAGAACCTTCCCACCTCAGATCAGGCATTCCCGGATCCTAATTGGGAGGAGATTGTTGCTCCGCCGCAGCCTTGTCATCTTTTTATAACGAGTCGAAGACCAGCGTGCCCTCACCGAGCAGCTCTGAAGCCCACCAGATGAAAGCCCTCCGGGCCGAGGCTTTCATCGGGCGCCAATCACCTGTTTCCTGTGACACAAACGGCGCCCAATCATTCCAAAACCTCTGGCCACTGAGATGAGACCCAGATAACATCAAAGCGCCATTATCACGCCGTTCTCAACCCAGTGTCGAACCAATTAGTGGCAGCATGCACGGCTACAAAGAGAGGGGGCGTACCACCTCCGAGCCCCAACCAACAACAGGAAGTGGCGTGAAGGCGGTGACAGGACGGCAGCAGGACAGTTAACTGGGGCTGTAGCTCCTGCGTGGCTCCGCCTGAATCGCCATCGTGAAGCTGTCTGATGACCTTGACAGGTCGGCCTCTCCAGCGCACTCCTCCAGCGGGATTCCAACTCCCGTCTGATTCCCTGAGACGCAGCTTTTTCCTGCGTCTGACTTCCCGCCCGTCCTCTCCGTGCACGGTTGGCTGCGCCGTCAGCGGGCCCGCCGCCGCCCTCGCATTTGAATAAACACCATCTGAGTCGGCCGCCTGTGTACAATATCTGTCAGGAAGCTGCCACTCGGCGACCCGCCGACCCTGACCTCCGTCCCCAGAGGGACGTGGCGCTGACAGGATGTCTCCGTCGCCGATCGGAGGCGCCGCGCATCAGATGCTCCGCCTCGTGCATCGGTAATGAGCAAAAGAGCGGCGGCGAGGACGGGGCAAACACAAACGCTGGAGAGGCTCGTCACCATGATGGATGGCTCGGGGCAAGTTTAGCGTCTTGTCAGAGCTTTGCTTAGATTTTCCTTCAGGCGAATGGGCAGCAGTTTACCTGGAACGTGGAGCCCCACCCCCACACCAGAAGGTACGGGAATGTGTCCCAAACTGGACCCATCATCCCATTGTTTCATCCTCCCAACAAAGTGATCCTCTCATTTACCCACATGCGTCATGACTGTGTAAATATTCACGCTCACGCATGGAGCCGAGTCGCCCGGTGACCAGGTGTCCACCAACCAGGTGTCCACCAACCAGGTGTCCACCGACCAGGTGAGTCGTCCTCACGCTCAGCAGATGTGGAGAGACGGACGCGTGTGACGCAGAGATCACCAGCGGACAGAACTAGATTTTAAAGTTTTTCTCCAGTTTTCCGCCTCAAAACATTTGACGTATCACAATAGCTTTGTTATTTACCCTGTGATTATTATTTACCTCTAAAATGCACCTCAATAGAGCCATGATTAAACTGAATTTAATTCCTGGTGTGAGCAGTTAATTATAAATTCTGTTGGTTGAGAACAATCTAATTCAGCAAACAAAGTGCTCATTATTGAGCAGTTCTGCAAACCTTTGTTGCCTGTTTGTATTTATTACTGGTATTTATTACTGGTATTTATTACTGGTATGTATTACTGGTATTTATTACTGGTATTTATTACTGGTATTTATTACTGGTATTCATTACTGGTATTTATTACTGGTATGTATTACTGGTATTTATTACTGGTACTGGTATTTATTACTGGTATTTATCACTGGTATTTATTACTGGTATGTATTACTGGTATTTATTACTGGTATTTATTACTGGTATTTATTACTGGTATGTATTACTGGTATGTATTACTGGTATGTATTACTGGTATTTATTACTGGTATTTATTACTGGTATGTATTACTGGTATTTATTACTGGTATTTATTACTGGTATTTATTACTGGTATTTATTACTGGTATTTATTACTGGTATGTATTACTGGTATGTATTACTGGTATTTATTACTGGTACTGGTATTGATTACTGGTATTTATCACTGGTATTTATTACTGGTATGTATTACTGGTATTTATTACTGGTATTTATTACTGGTATGTATTACTGGTATTTATTACTGGTATTTATCACTGGTATTTATCACTAACTGTCAGTACCATCAATGACCTGACTGATGACGGGTTCTAAGCCCATTAAAGCCTGTGCTGATGTTCTAGCCATGCTGGGAGAGATTCGCTCCAACAATCTTATTCCATCATTCCCAGGAAAGATGGAACAAGTCTGTGTAACGTTCTGAGCACCCCAAGTTTCGTCCTGATGGTTGATATTTAATACACTGAAACACACCAGCCAGTTTGGAAACCAGATGACGAGCGTGTGTGTGTGTGTACTTGCTGAGCGTGTCCTACCTTGGTTTTGTCGTACAGGCCGTGGTTGTCCAGGAGCATCCTTCGTTCCTTGCGGGCGAACCTCCTCAGGTCTCTCTCAAACTGCTGTGGGAGAAGAGGATCAATGGTGTGAAACCGAATCTGTGGTGGTCTTTTCTGTTTCAGGAGGGTGACAGCTGGCTGCTGCCCCTGGAGGGTTCTAATCCCTGCCATACTTGGCAGGTAAAACTGGACCTTCACCTGACTTTTCTCTTGGAGGTATTGGCACATGCATCTATCTAGACCTACGTGTGTCTTCAACGTGCTGATTAGGTTTCATACTCTGGAGCCGGTCCAGCCCAGCAGGGCAAAGGCGTAACGATCCACCGGCGGTGACACCAGGTCCACGCGCACGGCCCTCCAGCCCCTGATGTCCTCCACGGGGCTGTTGAGCCCCTCCTCCACCTGGCTGGCCTCCAGCCGCAGGATCAGGAAGCACTTTGCAAAGTGGTCCATGGCCTCGAAACTGTGGGTGGGCAGCTTCGTCAAATCGAAGGTGGACGCCTGGTAGTCGCAGTAGAGCAGAATACCCTGGAGCGAAGGAAGGAGAGATGAGATGCAGATACAGAAATGACTCCTTTAAGGTTCCTCTACGGTTCCTCATGTCTTGCACCATATCTAATTACCAGCCTGAACCACTTTAAGCCAGGGTTCCAGGGTTCTGAAACCCTGCAGCAGTTCTTATACACGGTTCATGTTTTCGTCAGGAGATCAGATTCCTCATAATCTTGGAGATCAACAGCACCTTAAATGAAGCCTGAAGGTGCTGAAAATGAGACCAGAAACATAACGGGTGGGATTCACAGTTAGAAAACCAAAGTGGAACAAGGATTCAGTCAATTATCGCCCATCCCTCACAACAAAGTGGACCAAAATAGTCGTGTCTGCATCTATTTTGGGTTTTCTGTTTTTCTACAGTGGTGATGATGGTTTAACTGGGACAGGTTTAATAAAGAAGCACTTGTTTGTAGCAACAACATATAAAACCTGTAGGCAGACAAGAGTGATCTTACCCTTTGACCAAGAGGTGCACGAGGATCGACCATCGTGGTGGCGTCAATTAGCAGCTATGTCATTTAAATGGTACACGAGTAAGACAACACCGTTATTCACTTAGCGACGACGCAGTTTGGTCTGCGGGTGTAAAACCTCACCTTCAGCAATAAGCCCTTACTCTCATCTTCTGATAAACCCAAACACGCTTGCAGGAAATCTTTAAATGGCCACTTGGATGCTAACATCAGCCCCCCCTGGCTATGCTAAAGCTAGTCCCAATCTCCTATACTGCAGAAGAATGAGAAGAATAAGAGTCTTCACTCTGATGGCCCTGCAGGAAAGAGGCCTTTAAACGACAGCAACCCGCCATGGATCACATCTCCTCCGAGCAGTCTCATTTCAGAGACACCCCCCCCACCAGTCTGCCATTCTCTGATGAACACTCCCCCTCCTTAGATAATGAAAACCTCAGACAAATAAGACGTCACCATGTTGAGGAGGAGAAGGGGGAGCTGTGGTTAAAACTGTGGAGGATAAAAAGATGCAACCGTGAGTGAGTTTTAAATGTTCAGCTCGTAGAGAAAGTAACAAATACGTAGGTGGACGAGGAGCAAGGAAGCTGGTGTCAAGCCTTTGGGTTGATTTCCTGTGTAATCACTGGAATGTTGCTGTGCACTCTGGCTGTAATACCGCTGCTCCCCTCAGAGCTTAATAACTGGGGAGAGCTGTCAACGGAGCCGCCCGTGACCTGGATGATGGAGGTTAGAAGCAGCACAGCCCAAACAACCATCAAACATCCCCACAAACCCATTAAACTGCACAGGTTCTCCAATTAGATTGAATGCTCTACAAGAGCTGAAAGCAGAGGAATCCCTGGCAGAGGCGGGTAAACGGTAGTTGCTGATCCATCCAAAGCTTCGCAGTGCAGCATAAATACAAATGATGGTTTACATTTGCTCCATGGAGCTTTTGTGCCTCTAGGAAGGAACCGTTGGTTTGAGGGGGAGGGAAATGGCTCTGGCAGCTCCGGGTCCATCGTGTCACATTGTTGACCAAACCCGCTGAGGAGTTCTGCCTTTTTAATCAGCTCCATTCCCAGAGGCAGGTGCACGGAGGCCACCCCCTGTGCGGTCCGCTCCGGGAGCGAGGGAGTGATCCAGATATTTGCAATTGCGAGTTTGTTGCACCTGACTTCTATGTGTTGTGCGATGGTACGTGAGTATTGTGTAGCGAAGGGATCCTTCCTGAATCTCCAGGGGGTCAACTTTTTGTGCAATTGGCTGCAAAAATAGTCTCTACCCCCCCACCCCCCCGCCCCCTGCCCATGCTCTCCCTCTGCAATTACAGATAACCATTCACCTCGCAATAAAAGGCAGTGAGAGGGATCCTTAAATTCCCCTAAGTAATAGCTTAGCTAAAGGCTGTGACAGTTCCCACTTTGATAATGAGGCTGGGATGACAGCGTAAGAGCCCTTAAATACACACAAATCTGAAATTAAATTCCCTGAGAGCCACACTCGACACAAGCTGTGGTAGAAGGTCTCCCTCTTATACAAGGCCGCTGAATATAGGTCACATCTCGCTGCGGCGGGTTTTTCACTCTCTCCTCCATCCGAGGGCTTTTTGCTCGGAATCGCTTTGATGGCTTGGGTGAAAAGTATTAATGAGATGTGATGACAGCCGCGCAGATCATTAAATACCTGGATATTGATGGACTTCCTTTAATGAGCCCCGGCTGTCCTGCCTACGCAGGAACTGTAGTCAGGCTCGGGTTCTCGCTCTGCGTCCGACACACACACACACACACACACAAGTTGCAGATCTGCCATAAAACCAGGAAGTCATCAAGTCTTAGCATCGCCAGGGGCTGTTTAGCCCAGTAGCTCCCTGTAATCATCTCCCACGCAGCAGGTAATGTCAACGAGCATGTGAGGGGAAGCTTATTTCAGCAGAACTGTTTACAGAAGGAATTACAGAGGAGGACAGCG
Organism: Takifugu rubripes; assembly: GCF_901000725.2. Lineage (NCBI taxonomy): Eukaryota > Metazoa > Chordata > Actinopteri > Tetraodontiformes > Tetraodontidae > Takifugu > Takifugu rubripes. The sequence continues at coordinate 1,112,040 of NC_042288.1, read as the reverse complement.
GGAAGATAATCTTCTCCCCAAAAGCTTTTGAGCACCGGGGGACCAAGAAAAGAAAACATGAGACTTGAAATTGTCATCTACCCCCCCCTTCCTTTTAAACTTGACTAACTCTCGGCGGTGTGATTGGTGACAGCAGCGAGCAGGAACGTCTACGTCCTCAGGAAACGTGAGGACGCCCCGAGGGACGCCAGGTACTCTGATCTCTCATCCTCCGACTCAAAGAAGAAAGCAGGAAGTTGCTCTTTTCCGGCGCCGACTAGCGTGAGTTAGCCAAGTCGCTCTCCAATGAGATTCGATTTGGATCCGGAGCCGTAGGCGGCCGAACGGAGCGAGCCCCGGTGTCGGGGCTTTGTGCGTCCCCTTCAGTGTCAGTCAAACTCCATCAGACTTTATTCAAAGTTCAGCGCGGCTCCGTCTGCGTGACTGCGAAATTACCTCGGCTCTATGGGCAGCGTCGCCTGGATGACTTATTCAAACGGAGGCGATCCCTAACCACAGCGGCTCAAAGCACATTCCGAACAATAAAGTTGAATGGTATGATAATGGCGAGCTCGCCCGTCTGACACGGCGAGGAGAGATGGATGGAGGGTGTCTCTCTGCTGCCATTAAGAAGGCCGGGCTGAACCTCATCTATCTGCTGTCTGACCTTGCTTTTGCCCCCCAGGTTATGCTCTCAGAGTATCAGCAGGAGGGAGGCAGGAAAACGGACGAAAACGATGAACCCATTTTCACAAGGACGTTTCTAGATAGATATTTTTTTAAACTCCCCACAGGCTGAAGAGAGAGTGTTGGAGTGGTAAAGTGGGGAAAGAGGGGGCAGCTGCAGGGACCGACCGTGATATTTAGGCCTGAGTGAAGACACATGGGCCCCCGGGGGCCTGATTGTAGATGACAAGGTTACACGACTTAGAGTCAACCTCTGCCTCCCCAGCTTAATCACTGTCTCCGAACGTTCCCTCTGCATCCCAGTTTCATCTGGGAAGTAAAGCTCCTGCAGGATCGCTCTCATCTGGCGGCCCTTTTAACACCCCCCCCCCCCCCCCCCCCCCCCCCCCCCCTCCACACACATGCTTAATTCACTGTCTCACATACAGCCTCTCACCCTAACCTCACACACACCTTCACACGTTATCCTCAATCTCTGCGGCTCTGGTGTGGAGAGGAAGTAGCTTAAAGTAGGACCAGCCCAGCAGCACATGTTCTTAAACTGTGTTGATGAGAAGAAAAGTGCCCCCCGACTCCAGAGCTGCTCTTCATCAAACCCTTGTCTTCACCCTCCCTGACTACACCTTCATCTGGGGGGGGAGCAGTCGTGTCAGGATACCGTTGGGGTTCTTAAGCGTGTCCTTTCATTGTTGGGATTGTCGTGAGGCCACGTTCAGGTCATCAGCTTGCACCACTACGGATTCCACTCATCGTCATGGTAACGTCTAAAATCATTGATTGAAATGTCCTAATCGACTGGGTCGGTCACCTCTTTGATCAAGCCGGAGCAGATGAAGTCAATCTAATCCCGACGTTGTATTTCCCGACAGTTTGGCAGCAGCAATTATGGAAATGCCGGTGCCGACGGGGCTTTATTTGGGCATTATGTTGAAACAGGAGAGATTTCAGCTCATTTCAGCATCACCGTTTTAATCAGCCGGCGCGTTCTGCACTTTAATGAGGGTTCCAAATAACAAAAGGTCCAGGTAGTGCTCCGATAATACGCTGTGGAAATTCCTGTTTCAGTAGAAGAGAAACCAAACCGCAGTCTTTGGTTGGCACTAAGACAGAGAGACGGTTGATTCGGATGCTAATCGAGCAGCCCAAGGGGACGGAAGGAGGATGCAGAGGCTGATAAAAGTGCCGAACAATGTTGAGCCCCCAGATCTTAAAGGTTGAGACGGCGCTCCCACCTCGGCGCTAAAAAGAGTCCCCGTTTTTAAACTGCGTGTTCTAAACTAACGATCCAGCTTCCTGGATTCCGGCTCAGCGAGAGCAACGGTAACCGTCTCATAAGAACTTTTTAAAGTCTTCTTTGTGAGCTCGGGTCTCTCTCTGGACCTTCACGCCAAAATTCCAGGCAGAACCGATGGCGTCGGCTCCAAGCGTCTGCTGTCGCTGGCGAACCTACATGCAGAGCTTTAATTGGCCGCTGGTGGGTGGAGCTTTGATGCTGCTCACGTCACTGTGCTGCTAACAGGAAGTGATGGTCCAATAATTAAAACCGTGACGTGCGTAGACATAACCTGCCGCGGGTTTATCTGTGGCTCACACATTGCCCTCCATTGTTGTCAGTCCTTTATTTACTACTCCCAGACGTTCAGATTCATTCGCCTCATTATAAACACGAGACCTTTGCGTGATGACAACGTTTGGAGCTGCGTTCTCTTTAGATTCCGACTCCCGCTGCCGGAACACTGCTGGAGTCCTGCAGGTGGAATTGAGGACTATTGTTCTGTGTTTCCAGGAAATGAGAAAAGCATCATATGGAACCTTGACTCTGTTCTCCTGTTTGAGAGGCAGAACAGAGCACACGCCTTCCTCTTGATAAGATCACACACAGCCTTAGGAAAAGTAATAAAGCGGCCTTTTTCTAAAACCTCTAACGGACCCGATCCCATATATGCTCCTCATGTCGTGCACATGCCATGTTGCTCCTGCATGTATGAACGTTTGCTTGCACATTTTGTGAACCCCTGCCAGCAGGAACACTTGTGTCTTCCTGGCTGCTCTCCTCAGATCACGGGAACAAAGGGAATACTAAAAGAGGTCTACGAGAGGAGAGCCCCCTGCTGAGCGACAGGACAGGGGATCTGCTCAAAAAAAAAAAGCTCTGTCACGTTCTATTATGACTCAAGATTTAACGCTGTCAAATTTGAATGATGAGAACGTGGAAGGTGTCACAGTCTCCGCAAAGCTGCGATCAAAGAGGTGAAACGTGGTGGCAGCTGTGCAGCTCCTCCACATCTGCTGGTGAAACGGGCTCCTGCCCTCCTGGGAGGCGCCGCGACACCCTTGCTGAGATGTTTGGGTTTCCTCATTATGGACTAAATCTAACTGGACCAAGGCTGAGCTGCCGTCACAGCAGATCACCTTCTCCACCTGATGGACAAACAGTCACAAATGCAGAGAAGGTCTTTGGCCCTACTTGTTTCTCCAGACTTTTAATGACGGCCAGCAGCAGGTTCTCCTCCATTCCCAGTTCCAGCGTGGTGAAGATGATGTCCACGTCGTGACCGAACTCCTTCCCCCTGGAGGTGAAGACAGAACTGTTACCCAGTGGAGGAAATGATGGTCTGTTGTTCCAACCAGAACCAACAGTAAACGTTGGAAAAAGCCCTGAACGTTGGAAAATATATTGGAATCTAACCAATTTTCTTTTTTTAAAGGACATAATTCCCTCACCATCCATATTCCTGGACAGGAAAACCATGTTTTTCACAACATGGTGGGAAAAGTTACCCAGAAAACTTGAAACATCAGCTCTTACACACCAAACCTTCCTCTGGACCCAGATCTTCTCCTGGCGGTACAGAAGCGAGAATATGGTACCAACCCAAGTCAATCCAACACCCCTCACACAGGTGAAACACACAGGAAGGCAGCGCGGACAGGAACTAGAGAAGCTAACGGTCTTAATGTCACGTAAGAAACACCAGAAGATTCCAGCTCCACAAACATTAAGCAAGGCCACTGAGAGAGCTGGGCAGGAAGGGGACGTGGTGCCCTTTTGAAAGGCCACTGGAGATAATTCAGACTGAAAGGACGC